>NC_057796.1:139279916-139317309 GCF_018294505.1 Triticum aestivum | reverse complement strand
GATTCCCTTCGTGCCGACACGAGGGAGGGGGCCTGCTAGCTACTTCGCACTTTGCTACGGTGAACCTCGGTTGGGGCGGGCATGCAATCATAGCTTATGATTCCCTTCGTGCCAACACGAGGGAGGAGGGGGGCTGCTAGCTACTTCGCACTTTGATAGGTGAACCTCGGTTGAGGGGGAGGGGGCATGCATTCATAGCTTAGGATTCCCTTCGTGCCGAGACGAGGGGGCAAGCAATACCGTGCGCTTTGCGAGAGAGGTGCCACATCGAAGTTGCATTTGGTATTTGAAAATCAAACCACCCTTTTGATACATAAATTTGGTCCACATGCAAGTGTGTTCGTGTTCTGACCCTCTCCAGCGTCATTTTTCACCAAATTTATGAACATTAGACAAGTCAGATGACGCAACAGACGCGGTTCACTCAAACTAACCGTGTGCCACGCTGGTGCACCTGTCACGCACACATCCGCACAGTACATTGGGCTCCATGAGGCTCCCCCTCTAAAAAATATCTGCCCGCCTCGAGGGTTTTTCTGTTTCATAACACACGGTTGTTATCTCTGGACCGTGTGCAATGTTTCTTGTTCCCAATCCTGCCTGCATACCTAGAAAATATCTTCCCGCCTCGAGGGTTTTTCTCTTTCAGAACACACGGTTGTTATCTCCGGACAGTGTGCGATGCACTATCATCAAATTTTTTAATAGCCTGGCATTTCACTCCCGCCTTTGACTCCCGCGTAGTAAAATTTTCAGTACCCACGTCATTTCCTCAAACACCCAGCGCCCCCTCCTCCTCCACACACACACCAAAACCTCCTCGGGCGTGCGCGCGCGCACACACACACACCCTCCCTCGCTCGAAACCCTAGCAAAGTCCCTGCCGCCGCTACTGCCGCCGCCGCCACAAGGCCTCCATTGTCAACATCTGCCAGTTTGCCTGTGCAGCTTACCCAGCGACCTCCATACCCAGGCCGCCCTGAGTTTCTTAGATGATGCCTGCCAAAAGCCCCCTTTCCCACAGATCCCCATCCCCATCCCCCACTCTAGAGCGTCGCAGCCTAAGCCCGGCTACGCTTCCCGTGGAGCTCGAGGAGCGACTGGCCCAAAAGAGGTGTATAGCCGTCTCTTCGCCCGACGTCGCCGAGGAAGCTGACGACCATTACTGGCGGCAACCACTCAAGCAGCAGGCTAGAGTATGCGGGCATGTCTCGTCCGCCGGCTACGACATCGAGGTCATCGACAGCGATGCCCTGAGATGGACTGTGTCATAGGTTAAGTGGCCCACCCCCAACCCCTCGGGTTCAACTGCCGTCGATCTCATCCATGGCCCCGCCGCTGATCTTCTCTGGCTCGCTGTCAACAATTTTCCATTCTACATCGCCATCGAGCCCCTTTTGTCATTTCTGAAGGACACGTTCTGCGATGCTGGCTTGGGATCCACAGCTTCCAAGTTAGACCTCATCGATAGCGACCCCGAGGAGGGCACCCTCTCTAGCTCTTCCAAGGGGAAAGAGCCCATCTGATCTTCCAAGGGGAAAGCGCCCGTCTACGACATAAGGGAGGGCACCCTACAGCCGTGCTCTTCCAAGGGGAAGGAGCCCATCTGCGACAACATGGAGCGCATCCAGGGTCTGTGCTCTTCCCATGGAAACGAGCCCATCCGTGATAATTGAGGAAACCCATGATTTGTTTTGCCGTGCCTCTTCACAGGGGGAAACCCATGATTTGTTTTGTCGAGTCCCTTTTGTAGTGTAGTGAGAATATGTCCAGTTTTAATTGCTATATCTGGTTGTTTGCAGTATGCCTTGTTTATTTCAGTTGTTCACAATGTGATGCTCTATATGTGCAATTATTTACTGTGCAGTACATTTCATCAATCTAGTTTTAAACATACCGATAGGAATGCATATATTTGCTTGCTGTTAAGCCTGTTATAGCTAGCATATGCCTGTTTTAAAGTTTTTTGATTGTTCGGTTGTTTGTAGTTAGCATATGTTCAATTTCAAATGCTATCTTTGGTTGTTCATAGTATGCCTTGTTTATTCCAGTTATTCACAACGTGATGTTCTATATGTGCAAGTATGAACTGTGCAGTTCAATATCATCAGTACCAGTTTCAACAATACCACTATGAATGACTACATTTGGTTGCTGCATCTTGTAGTTAACACGCCTTTCCATTTTTATTTAACCATAACCAGTGTACTTAGACCGACACAATACCAGTTTGAATGACCATGTTTGCTTGTTGTTAAATGTCTGGCCTGTTGCAGTTAGCACACCTTTCCACTTGTTTTGCTTTACTAGCGTGTTTAAACCTGCACACTGAAGCTATATTTTGGAGATTAGTTTGTCTGCCATGTGTAATTTTGGTTGATGTTTAGCCTGTTGTGCTTAACATGCTTCTTGATGTACCTACACAGGACAATTTTGGGAACGTCTGCTATTTTCCATCGAGGTTAGTTTCATCCCATGGCTTATATCTGCTCACTGTTCAGGATATCGGTAGCTGGTACCATATAGGCCGGCGGCTGATAAGGGACTAAACGGTGAATCGGACTTTTAACTGAATATATCTGCAACCTATTTTTCCTTAGGTTAACTAGGGCCATATGTAATATATCTAAGGCTACATAGCAACATGCACTGTAATTAATGTCTAAATATGCAATGCTAGGCTACATAGCAACAAGGAAGAGTGTTACATTAATGTTCTAATGATGTCTAAATATACGTAGAAGAGCAGCAGCAGCAACATCAACAACACAACCCTGTTTGGATACTCAACTTAGCTAGAGGTTAGAGTTAGTTTCTAGCTCATTACTAACTCTAAACTAACTCCGTCCAAAGAGTTGTTTGGATGGCAGGGTTAGATTGACAATAAATGCACTAGGAGAACTAGCTCCAATTAGCACCTCTTGGGTTGCATACTAGTTTTTTGGGTAGGTTATAGATGCAACTAGCTCAAACCAGCCCTCTTGTTTAGATATACTTCAGGGCTATTTGAGCCCGAACTAGCTCAAACTAACTTTAACCCGTGGATATAGCAGCAGATAATTTGTAAGAATGAACTAAACTCCTTCCGACCCATAATATAAGATGTTAATTCATATAATATGTGAGTATATTAGATGTTATAAGATACTCCCTCCATTCCTAAATATTTGTCTTTTTAGAGATTTCAAATGGACTACCACATACGGATGTATATAGACATATTATAAAAGAGTGTTGTACTACATCATTGTGCAATTGTTGTATAGCTTATAATATTAACTTGGTGCTTTTAGGTACAAATGTCATTGGTGAAGATCCGCGTTTTGACCCTTTCTGCGTATGGGGCAATGAGATATCGATGAACCAGCATCAAGTGAGGAAGCTGATAAAGATTGTTAGTAAAATGGGTCCAAAGATGGCAATTAAACTATTGGTTTACACTTTATCCAAGACAACAGCGAACTGCTGGATGGTAAGTAAGAACTCTGCAGCCTTCTTTTTACTGCCCATAATGTGTTGTGTTAGATGACAATGTCTGAATCTTTTTCCTTTGCAGTGGTTGCCAAAGCAGTTTACTCAAGCTTACCTCTCAAACTACATGATTGGTGGGCATGCAAAGGTTAAATTATTTCTACCAGAACACGATGATTACCTAGATGTTTTCATGAAGACCGTGAAGGATGGGCGGTCGGCCATCACAAGGGGTTGGACTAGAGTCGTGCGTGCCTTCTACATGGAGGAGGGCAAAATATGGGCATTCCGCTTCACCTTGTTCAGCAACCAGAATATATTTCGCCTCTTTCTTTACCGTCTTTAATAGTACAAGTATACAACCGTGGCTCATCATTGTTTATTTGGTTCTTATGTAATTCTTGAACATATGTACCTATGAATCGAATAATGCATTGGTTGTTTGAACCTGATGGATATGAATAAAGCTGTAGCATACATTCAAATTCAAATCCAAATCCGGTACAATTTGGAAACGCAGCAATTAAATTATGGTGAAATTACACTCTCCAGGTTGTTACGACACACATGGTTGGTAAAACATAGACGTTTGCAATATGCACCATAACCGGAGACGGTTCACAGAGAGGAAATGTGTGCAAGCATGCACACAGTTGCCGTTTGCAAAGCATGTGCGATGTCAGAGAATATCACAAACGGTGCAGGCAAACTAAACGTTTGTGTTAGTTGCCTTATCGTACACGATTTGCAACCATGAACTGTTTTTGATGAAGTATGCATTGTAAACATTGCACCACAGAATAGCGTGTGCGATAGTTGTCGTGTACGAGGACGTTATGACGGTCCGACGTTTCGTAATCCTGTCCGACACTCATACGATGATTAGCTAATCTTCTTAACGGTGAACCGTTTGTCATGGGCCACGCATCATACACGTTCTATAATAGTGAACCGTTTGTGATGGGCCACGCATCGTAAATGTAGCACCACAGAATACCGACTGCGAGGGCAATGCGAGCAGAAACGAGTAGGAGTACTGTAGGGGCCCTATCCCCGATAGTTTCTGGGTCGTGTGCGAAGGACCCCCCTATCGCCCACACTCACTTGGCAATGGTTCCAAATGCCATCGCGGAAAGGGGTTTTAAACCATTCGTGTAGGACCGACGCGCACCTGTGTCTTGCAAGTTTTAGACACCTATTACGTGTTATTATCCGCATACCCCAATTTGAAAATAATTGGGATTCTTTCACATGATTACGGTAGTTTGAGGAGTTCATGTATTCACTAAGTGCTAATGCTTTGGTCCGGTTCTCTATTAAAAGGAGGCCTTAATATCCCTTAGTTTCCATTAGGACCCCGCTGCCACGGGTGGTAAGGACAAAATATGCCATGCATGTTCTTTTCCATAAGCACGTATGACTATATTCGCAATACATACCTACATTATATTGATGAATTAGAGCTAGCTCTGTGTCACCCTAGGTTATAACTATTGCATGATGAATGACATCCGACATAATTATCCATCATTGATCTATTGCTTACGAGCTTTTCACATATTGATCTTTGTTATGTTACTTTGCCGTTGCCACTGTTACAATTGCTACAAAACTGCTACTGTTACTTTTGCCACCATTACTGTTACTTCCATACTACTTTGATACTAAATACTTTGCTGCAGATATTAAGTCTTTCAGGTGTGGTTGAATTGCCAACTCAGCTGCTAATACTTGAGAATAGTCTTTGGCTCCCCTTGTGTTGAATAAATAAATTTGGGCTGAATACTCTACCCTCCAAAAGTGTTGCAATCCCCTATACTTGTGGGTTATCAGGGTATGCGGATCATAACTCGTAATAGGTGTCTACAACTTGCAAGATTGGATCAAGAACACAAATATATTCATGAAAACATAATAGGTTCAGATCTGAAATCATGGCACTCGGGCCCTAGTGACAAGCATTAAGCATAGCAAAGTCATAGCAACATCAATCTCAGAACATAGTGGATACTAGGGATCAAACCCTAACAAAACAACTCGAATACATGATAAATCTCATCCAACCCATCACCATCCAACAAGCCTACGATGTAATTACTCACGCACGAAAGTGACCATCATGAAATTGGTGATGGAGGAAGGTTGGTGATGATGATGGCGACGAATCCCCCACTCCGGAGCCCCGAATGGACTCTAGATCAGCCCTCCCGATGAAGAAAGGAGGTGGTGGCAGCTCCGTATCGTAAAATGCGATGAATCCATCTCTCTGATTTTTCTCTCCGTGAATAGGTACTTATAGAGTTGGAATTAGGGTCGGAGGAGCTCCAGGGGCCACAAGCATGCAGGGCGCGCCCCCAAGGCTTGTGGCCTCTGGATGCCCCCCTCTAGTTGATTCTTGCGCCAATACTTTTTATATATTCCAAAAATATTCTCCGTAAATTTTCAAGTCAAGCCGAGAACTTTTATTTCTGCACAAAAATAACACCATGGCAATTCTGCTAAAAATAGTGTCAGTCCGGGTTAATTCCATACAAATCATGCAAATTAGAGTCCAAAACAAGGGCAAAAGAGTTTGGAAAAGTAGATACGAAGGAGAGGTATCATGTTCCCTGTCAATCGCCTACTGATTTAGATCACTGTTTCTCTACTACAAGTGCTCAAGCGGCCTAAACTACATGTGAAGTGCTTCTCTGCTACTAGTGAGTTCAGTTTCGACAGTAAAATTCATATTCCACAATAATTTATAGTTTCAACAGTTAAGTTCATAGTCAACAGCTTTTACCTCATCTCTTGGATTCGGGTGTTTTTTGGTGATGTGAGTTTTACATCTACCATTTTTTGGCAATGTATTTTACATCATCTATTGGAGATGCTATTAGAATCCCACCTAAGATTAAAGATGTATGTATTGTACTGCTTCAGCCTCGATGTCTTACGGCGCACCGGAGCTGCTCCAACGATGGAACCATCCATCACAACAGAGCCGTACCCTGGACGCCGTCTACAAACGCCTCAAATGTTCCTCCACACCTCCGACAACCACCTCTGCCACAACTTCTTCAGTGACCAGCCCAATGATGCTGAAGTTGACAAGGCTACGCCAAAGAGGTTGTACACTTATCGCATCACTTATTACTCTACATTCATGTCGATCCATTAGGGCTATTTTGGTTCAAAGGAAAAAGTGAAGGAAAAACATAGCAATAGGAAATTTTCCTAATGGTACTCTACTATTCAATTATTCATGCATTTGGTTGAAAGGCATGGAGCAAAACATCCACCTGGACCTACTTTTCAAAATCTTATGCATGAAAAGAAGACTGAAAGCATTAGTGGCAAAACAACATTCTAACTGTACAAATTTTCATATGGTTTCACTTTAATTTGGCCATGTTTCTTAGCATTCCTCTGCTCTTCCAATTCCTGTGAACTAAGCACCCAAGTTGACAGAAATCTTGTGGTTACAAATGCTCTGTTTCCCACAGTCATTCCTATCCTATTCCGGTGTTTTTTACATCCCTGCGTTTTTAGAATCCTGTGAGCCAAAGGATCCCTTACAGAATTACTTCAGTTACAGATTGGTGTCAAAGAAAACTTTGTGTGATTTGTCCTGCTCCTGCCGCGACGTCGTCCATCTCACTTGAGCTACTCCATGGACAGAAGCATCCACATACCATACATCATGACTCCCGACCATCTTTCGCTGCCTCAGATCTCCTTCCCAGCCGCCGGCACCCACCGCAACTGCATCACCATCATTGGCTTAGCAGATGAACCTGAGGAGTACAGGGGTCCGCAAGAGAGGTCACACTCTTTTGTTTCTACTTATGTTATGCATTGCATAATATTACCAGCTAGTTTATCGTCATGTTCACCTCTTAGACTCCCAGTTAGGTCCAAATTAATGTTCAAACTTGAGTTTTAAAATGCTTGTGGGGACACATATTGAGGCAGAAATGAATAGTATCTCTGTCTATTATCTGGTTCACCTAGGGTATGTCTATGTTGTTCATCATGGGTGGGAAATAAACAGTAAAGCAATCATCATCTGTCTTTTTATTTAATTAAAGCAATCATCAGCCTGTTGGGTAATGTAGCATGCAATTTCAAAAAAAATCCTATGGTCACGCAAGATCTATCTAGGAGATGCATAGCAACGAGAGGGGAGAGTGTGTCCATGTACCCTCGTAGACTGAAAGCGGAAGCGTTTGACAACGCGGTTGATGTAGTCAAACTTCTTCTCGTTCTGACCGATCAAGCACCGAACGTACGGAACCTCCGAGTTCTGCACACGTTCAGCTCGATGACATCCCTCAAACTCTTGATCCAGCAATGTGTCGAGGGAGAGTTCTGTCAGCACGACGGTGTGGTGACGGTGATGGTGAAGTGATTCGCGCAGGGCTTCGCCTAAGCACTATGTGAATATGACCGGAGGCGTAAACTGTGGAGGGGGGCGCCGCACACTGCTAACAACTATTGATGTTTGTTCTAGCAGTGCCCCCCTCATATATTAGGTTGGAGGGGAGCAGAGACAGCCAAGGGGCGCCCCAAGTTGGAGGAATCCTACTTGGGCGCCTCCCAATATGGCCTCCCCCCTTCCATATTCATCCTGAGGGGAAAGGAAGGAAGAGGGAGGAGAGAAGGAAGGGGGAGGCCGAATTGCTCCCATTCCTTTCTCTCTTACCCTCTTTCCTTCCCCCTTATTTTGGCCTACATGGGGCGCACTAGCCCCCTAGGGGCTGGTCTGTCCCCTTCTTGGCCCATTAGGCCCATGTAGTTGCCCGTCCGGTGACCCGATATGTACCCGGTACCCCCAGAACACTTTTGGTGTCTGAATATTATTGTCCTATATATGAATCTTTACCTCTCGACCATTATGAGACTCCTCGTCATGTCCGTGATCTCATCCGGGACTCCGAACAACATTTGGTGACCAAATCACATAACTCATATAATAAAAATCGTCATAGAACGTTAAGCGTGCAGACGCTACGGGTTCGAGAACTATGTAGACATGACCGAGACACCTCTACGGTCAATAACCAATAGCGGAACCTGGATGCTCATATTGGTTTCGACATATTCTACGAAGATCTTTATCGGTCGTACCGTAATGACAACATACGTTATTCCCTTTGTCATCGGTATGTTACTTACCCGAGATTTGATCGTCGGTATATTCATACCTAGTTCAATATCGTTACCGGCAAGTCTGTTTACTCGTTCCGTAATACATCATCCCGTATCTAACTCATTAGTCACATTGCTTGCAAGGCTTATTATGATGTGCATTACCGAGAGGGCTCATAGATACCTCTCCGATACTCGGAGAGACAAATCCTAATCTCGATCTATGCCAACCCAACAAACACCTTCAGAGATACCTGTGGAGCATCTTTATAATCACCCAGTTACGTTGTGACGTTTGATAGCGCACAAGGTATTCCTCCGGTATCCAGGAGTTGCATAATCTCATAGTCAAAGGAATATATATTTGACATGAAGAAAGCAGTAGCAATAAAATGGAACGATCAATATGCTAAGCTAACGGATGGGTCTTGTCCATCACATCATTATTCTAATGATGTGAACCCGTTCATCAAATTACAACACATGTCTATGGTTAGGAAACTTAACCATCTTTGATTAACGAGCTAGTCTAGTAGAGGCTTACCAGGGACACAATGTTTTGTCTATGTATCCACACATGTATCAAGTTTCCGATTACTACAATTCTAGCATGAATAATAAACATTTATCATGATATATAAGGAAATGTAAAATAACAACTTTATTATTGCCTCTAGGGCATATTTCCTTCAGTCTCGAACTTGCACTGGAGTCAATAATCTACTTCACATCGCCATGTGATTTAACACCAATAGTTCACATCTTTATGTGATTAACACCCATAGTTCACATTGCCATGTGACCAAGACCCAAAGGGTTTACTAGAGTCAATAATCTAGTTCACATCTCTATGTTATTAACACCCAAAGAGTACTAAGGTGTGATCATGTTTTGCTTGTGACAGAAGTTTAGTCAACAGGTTTGTCACATTCATATTTTATGTATTTTGCAAATATCTATGTCTATAATGCTCTGGATGGAGACACTCTAGCTAATTGCTCCCACTTTCAATACATATCCGGATTGAGACTGAGAGTCATCTGGATCGGTGTAAAATCTTGCATCGACGTAACCCTTTACACGAACTCTTTGTCACCTCCATAACCGAGAAACATTTCCTTAGTCCTCTTTAGGTACCTAAGGATAATTTTGACCGGTGTCCAGTGATCTACTCCTATATCACTACTGTACCCCCTTGCCAAACTCATGGCAAGGTATACAATAGTTCTGGCACACAACATGGCATACTTTATAGAACCTATGGCTGAGGCATAGGGAATGACTTTCATTCTTTCTCTATCTTCTGCCGTGGTCGGGTTTTGACTCTTACTCAACTTCACACCTTACAATACAGGCAAGAAATCCTTCTTTGGCTGATCCATTTGGAACTGCTTCAAAATCTTGTCAAGGTATATGCTTTGTGGAAGTCCTATTAAGCGTCTCGATCTATCCCTATAGATCTTGATGTCCTATTAATCATTTCATTGAAAAATTCTTATTCAAATATCCTTTTATGCTTTCTAGAAAATTCTACATCATTTCTGATAAACAATATGTCATTCACATATACTTATCAAAAAGGTTGTAGTGCTCCCACTCACTTTCTTGTAAATAGAGGCTTCCTCGAAAGTCTGTATAAAACCATATGCTTTGATCACCTTATCAAAGCGTATATTCCAACTTCGAGATGCTTGCACCAGTCCATAGATGGATCGCTGGAGTTTGCACACTTTTTTAGCACCTTTAGGACCGACAAAAACTTTTGGTTGCATCATATACAACTCTTATTTAACAAATCCATTAAGGAATGTAGTTTTGACATCCATTTGCCAGATTTCAAAAAATGCGGCAATTTCTAACATGATTCTGACATACTTAAGCATTGCTACGAGTGAGAAAATATCTTCGTAGTCAACACCTTGAACTTGTCGAAAACCTTTTGCGACAAGTTGAGCTTTGTAGATAGTAACACTACCATCAGTGTTCGTCTTCCTCTTGAAGATCCATTTATTCTCAATGGCTTGACGATCATTGGACAATTCCACCAAAGTCCATACTTTGCTCTCATACATGGATCCTATCTCAGATTCATGGCCTCAAGCCATTTATCGGAATCTGGGCTCATCATCGCTTCTCCATAGTTCGTAGGTTCGTCATGGTCTAGTAACATGACTTCCAGAATAGGATTACCGTACCACTCTGGTGCAGAACATGCTTTGGTTGACCTACGAGGTTCGGTAGTAACTTGATCTGATGTTTCATGATCATTATCATTAGCTTCCTCTCTAGTTGGTGTAGGCATCACAAGAACGGTTTTCTGTGATCAGCTACCTTCCAATTTGAGAGAAGGTACAATTACCTCATCAAGTTATACTTTCCTCCCACTCACTTCTTTCGAGAGAAACTCCTTCTCTAGAAAGGATCCATTCTTAGCAACAAAGATCTTGCCTCGGATCTGTGATAGAAGGTGTGCCCAATAGCTTCTTTTGGGTATCCTATGAAGACACACTTCTCCGATTTGGGTTCGAGCTTATCAGGCTGAAGCTTTTTCACATAAGCATCGCAACCCCAAACTTTAAGAAATGACAACTTACATTTCCTGCCAAACCATGGTACATACAGTGTCGTCTCAATGGATTTAGATGGTGCCCTATTTAAAGTGAATGCAGCTGTCTCTAATGCATAACCCCAAAATGATAGTGGTAAATCAATAAGAGACATCATAGATCACACCATATCTAATAAAGTACGGTTACGACGTTCGGACACACCATTAGGCTGTGGTGTTCCAGGTGGCGTGAGTTGTGAAACTATTCCACATTATTTTAAATGAAGGACAAACTCGTAACTCAAATATTCGCCTCCATGACCAGATTGTAGAAACTTTATTTTCTTGTTACGATGATTCTCCACTTCACTCTGAAATTCTTTGAACTTTTCAAGTGTTTCAGACTTTTGTTTCATTAAGTAGATATATCCATATCTGCTCAAATCATCTATGAAGGTTAGAAAATAACGACACCCGCCGTGAGCCTCAACACTCATCGGACCACATACATCGATATGTATTATTTCCAATAAGTCAGTGGCTCGCTCCGTTGTTCCGGAGAATGGAGTCTTAGTCATCTTGCCCATGAGGCATGGTTCGCAAGTGATACGTCTCCAATGTATCTACTTTTTCTAATGCTTTTCCTCTTTTGGACTCTAATTTGCATGATTTGAATGAAAGTAACCCCAGACTGACGCTGTGTTCAGCAGAACTACCATGGTGTTGTTTTTGTGCAGAAATAATATTTCTCAGAATGGAATAGAACTTTGCGAAGAATTTTTATATCAATAAAGAGAATTTCTGGAGCCAAGATCCACCAGAGGGGGGCACCTAGGTGGGCACAACCCACCAGGGCGCCCCCCTCCCGGCGTGCCCAAGTGGGTTGTCCCCACCTGGTGGCCCCGCAGACCTCGAAACGGACGCTATAAAGTCCTATTTTTCCAGGAAAAAATCAGGGAGAAAGAATTATTGCGATCAACGAGACGGAGCCGTCGTCACCTCCTGTTCTTCATCAGGAGGCTAGATCTGGAGTCTGTTTGGGGCTCCGGAGAGGGGGATCTTCGTTCTTCGTCATCACCAACCCTTCTCCATCGCCAATTCCATGATGCTCCCCACCGAGAGTGAGTAATTCTTCGTAGGCTCGCTGGCGGTGAGGAGTTGGATGAGATTCATCATGTAATCGAGTTAGTATTGTTAGAGCATGATCCCTAGTATCCACTATGTTCTAAGATTGATGTTGTTATGACTTTGCCATGCTTAATGCTTGTCACTTTGGACCCGGGTGCCATGATTTCAGATTTGAACTGTTTATGTTATCACCATTATATCCACGTTATAGATCCGATCTTGCAAGTTATAGTCACCTACTACGTGTGATGATCAGGCAACCCTGGAGTGACAATAGTCGGGACCACTCCCGGTGATGACCATAGTTTGAGCAGTTCATGTATTCACTATGTGTTAATGCTTTGTTCTGGTTCTCTATTAAAAGGAGGCCTTAATATCCCCTAGCTTCCAATTGGACCCCGCTGCCACGGGAGGGTAGAACAAAAGATGTCATGCAAGTTCTTTCCATAAGCAGATATGACTATTTACCGAATACATGCCTACATTATATTGATGAATTGGAGCTAGTGCCGTATCGCCCTAGGTTATAACTATCTCATGATGAATATCATCCAAGAAGTCACCGATTCACTGCCTACGAATTTATCTTTTATTGTTCTTGCTAAGTTACTACTGCTATCGTTACTGTTGCACTTGCTAGAAAATTACTGCTATCACTGTTACCGTTACTATTGCTGCTGTCACTACTATCAAAACTATCATATTAATTTGCTACTGATCACGTTGCTGCAGATAATTAATCTCCAGGTGTGGTTGAATTGACAACATAGCTGCTAATACCTTCAAATATTCTTTGGCTCCCCTTTTGTCGAATCTATAAATTTGTGTTGAATACTCTACCCTCGAGAACTATTGCGATCCCATATACTTGTGGGTTATCAAGACCTTTTTCTGGCGCAGTTGCTGGGGAGCATAGCTATATTTATTGAGTCACTTGGGATTATTATCAATTTATCACTATGAATAATCTGAAGGATGCTAAGACTAAGATTTATCCCTCTAAGACGAGGGGAGGTAAGGAACTGCCATCCAGTTCTGCTTTAGATTCACCTTCTGCTATAAGTAAACTTGCAACACCAACACATGCTATTAATCCTGATATGTCACAAGTTATTGATGATGCTACTTCTGCTATGAATGATACTTATGATGATGCTAGTACCTTGCTTGATGATAATGATGTGCCACTTGGTGATTTTCTTGATGAACAAATTGCTAGAGTAATACAACATGATGTCATTGAATTTGAGGATGAGCTTGAAACTGAAACTCCTGAAACACCTGCTAGAACTAGCCTTCCTAGATATGAATTGCCTAAGGTACCAGAAGGTTATGTTATGAATGAGGAGACAACTAGAGACATTCTTTCTTGTAAGGATAGAGATGATCTAGAGAAATTATTATGCAAGTATAAAGAAAAATCTCTGAATGCTAGAATGCAATATGATCCTAAGTTTGCTACCTCACCTATCTTTATTGATGATAAGGATTATGAATTCTCTGTCAACCCAGAGTTAATTACTTTGGTTGAATCTGATCCTTTCCATGGTTATGAAACTGAAACTGTTGTGGCACATCTTACTAAGTTGAATGACATAGCCACCCGTTTTACTCATGATGAGAAGACTCGCTATTACTTTATTCTCAAATTATTTCCGTTCTAATTAAAGGGTGATGCTAAAGCTTGGTACAATACTCTTGCTCCTGGTTGTGTGCGTAGTCCTCAGGATATGATATATTACTTCTCTAAAAAATATTTCCCTGCTCATAAGAAACAAGCTGCCTTACGGGAAATATTTAACTTTGTGCAAATTAAAGAAGAGAGTCTCCCACAAGCTTGGGGGAGGCTTTGCCAATTACTTAATGCTTTGCTTGATCATCCTCTTAAGAAAAATGAAATACTTGATATCTTCTATAATGGACTAACCGATGCTTCTAGGGATTTCCTAGATAGTTGTGCTGGTTGTGTTTTTAGGGAACGAACTGTTGGGCAAGCTGAAGAATTATTCAATAACATATTGAAAAATTATGATGATAGGAATCTTCCTGAACCACCGCCTAAACCCACTCCGAAGAAGAGGGGTATATTATATCTCAGTCCTGAAGATATGCAAGAGGCAAAGAAATCTATGAAGGAAAAAGGTATTAAAGTTGAGGATGTTAAAAATTTACCTCCTATTGAAGTACATGGGCTTAATACACCACCACCACCCAAGGTAGTAGAGGTAAATTCTCTAATGAAGTTCAATGATAATAATAATCCTCACAATATGCACCCTAGCCAATGCCTTTATGAGTTTGAAAACTACATTAGAAAACAAGATCACTTCAATGCAAATGTTATGAAACAATTGAAATACAATTCTGATATGATTGCTCGCTGGAGTGACTTGTTATTTAGAATCTCAAATGATGTTAGAGGTGTTGGAAAGCATGATTCTATGGTTCAAACTCAGTTAGAACAAGTTGCTAAATCACAAAGAGAATTGCTAGATGAAATGAATAGCAACATACATGACTTTGCTGTTAGAATTACAACTAGAGGAGGTAAAATGACTTAGGAACCACTTTATCCTGAGGGACACCCGAAAAGAATTGAACAAGACTCACAAAGAAATAACACTAATGCACCTAGTCCTTCTAAAAAGAAAAAGAAAATGAATAATGATAGGACTTTGCATGCTTCTAGTGAACCTGAAGTCGAAAAACCTCCTGATAAAGATAATGAAACTTCTATCTCTGATGCTGAAACTCAGTCTGGTAATGAACACTCACCTTATGATAATGAAAATGATAATGATGAGGTTCATGAAAATACTCAAACAAATAATAAAGAACTAGACAATGATGTTCAGATAGAACCACCAGTTGATCTTGATAACCCACAACCTAAGAATAAAAGGTATGATAAAAATGAATTTGTGGCTAGAAAACACGGTAAAGAAAGAGAACCGTGGGTTCACAAACCAATGCCCTTTCCACCTAAGTCAACTAAAAATAAAGATGATGAAGAATTTGAATGCTTTGCTGAAATACTGAGGCCAGTCTTTTTGTGTACTCGCTTGACTGATTTCTTGAAAATGCCTCCTTATGCAAAGTATATGAAAGACATCATCACGAATAAAAGAAAAATGCCTGTCAGGACCCCGATCCTAAGTCACACCGATCTAGCATGTAACACATCATATCACTTTGCGGCCTCACGCACGGTATTCCCACGGGTGCCACCTTACCTGGCCCGGGACCATTTGCGCCTTTTGGCTCACGTATATGATAGTGTCACTAGCATCCATATGACAGAGAACCCGGGCCGGCATGACTAGTCATAAACCCAAAGTGGCACTAACTTACAGGGACAGGCATACATGACCCAGCAACGAACGCGTCGGTCATCAGCGAGTGAATCTGGGCTGTAGCAGCTGGGCTAACAGGACTCCGGGAATCCGGGCTGTAGCTGGCTAACAGGACTCTAGTAGACACCGCGTGACATTTCCCCGAAGGGACAGACACAAGAACGAAGGACACATGCCGGCCAGCCTTAGTGTTCCGGAGCAGTAGCAAGCTACCATGGCTCAGTGGAAGCACTAGGAGACATTTCCCGGTAAGAGAGCTACCAAGGATAAACAACTAGGTTGTCGGATCCCACACATACCAAGCATTTAAAATCATACACACAATATGCTCGATATGTGCAAACACAACATGGCATCAGAACAAAACTCTACAACTCAAAGTATTTATTCATTAGGCTCCGAGGAACCAGATATTACAAACATGGGTCTGATGACCCAGCATTCAAGTCATACAAGCAACAAGCACAAGCGGAATCTTAACTTGTCTAAGTACAGACAACTACAAATGAAAAGGCTGAGAAGCCTGACTATCTTCAAGACCCTACCGAGGGCACAAGATCGTAGCTGAGGTAACAAGCTAAACGTCGAAGTCCACGCAGAACTACTAGCGAGACTGAAGTCTCTCTACAAAACATAAATTAAGAAAACGTGAGTACAAATGTACCCAGCAAGACTTACATCAGAACTAGCTACATATGCATGAGTATCAACAAAGGGGTGGTGGAGTTTAACTGCAGCAAGCCAACATTGACTCGGTGGCTATCCTGAATTATGACTGCAAGTAACTCTTTTGAGGTGGCGCACACGAGTCCACATATTCACCAATCAATACTCCACTATGGATCCGCTCCCATCTCCCTACGAGAACGACATCCATAGCACTCACGCTTATCTTGTGCGTTTTAGAGTATCCACTTTCACTTGTCTATGAACTGTATAGGCAACCCAAAGGTCCTTTACCGCGGACGCGGCTATTCGAATAGATGATGTTAACCCTGCAGGGATGTACTTCTTCACACACGCTCTCGCCACTTACCGCCATGTACACGTCATGTATCTCGGCAACCTTCAAGCGGAAGCCTCGCGAGGGTGTCGACCACGACCTGACTAACCACACAAGTCCCTAGTCCAGGTTTATCGCCTATTCAGGTTCCATCTGCAGGGAGTCCGGCCGAGGTTTCCACATACGGCCCTGAACGATGTGTACAGGGTTCCGCGACACCAAATGAGCGCCCGGCATACCCGGCCACGTGCCTACCGCATCACAGCCCACCCCTCGGGTCAGCACTGCGCACGGGCTCCAGCAACTACAAACACCAGAAACTACTTGCAACTCCTGGACAGAGGACAAGGGTGGCTAATAAGTCGAGAGAGTCAATTAAGGATCCCAATGAGTGGTAGTAGCTGTTCATGGATCACAAACACAGCACTGAGTTCCTGAGGACAGTTTCAATGAGACAACCCACCATGTACTCCTACATGGCTTCTCACCGCTACCTTTACCAAATCGTGTTCACACACTTAGCTCTCAACAGTAGGACATGTTCACATACCTCCAATTCATCCCCGATGAATCAGACCTGACTCAACTCTAAGCAGTAGCAGGCATGACAACAAGCATGAATGAGTAGGCACATCAGGGCTCAAACAACTCCTACTCATGCTAGTGGGTTTCATCTATTTACTGTGGCAAAGACAGGTTATGCAGAGGAAAGGGGTCCAACTACCGCAGCATGTAACAGATGAATCGTTGTTGTCCTAATGCAATAAAAGAGAGCAGGAGCGAGATAGTGGGATTGTATCAGAATGAACAAGGGGCTTTTGCTTGCCTGACAGAGTGGTCGAGGGGTACTGCCCTTCAATTGGATACTCGTGAATATCCTCGGGAGCAGAACCTACCATGGAGATTGCACCGGTAACACAATCAATACATGGCGATATGCAACAATATGATGCATGCACATGACATGGCAAAATGGGTGTGTTGGGCTAATGCAACTACAACCAGATGGGTTTGAGCCATTTTGAACCAAAGGTTCAACCCCAAACTTAAACTATGAGTTCAAATAATGCATTATCATGTTTTGATATAAACAGCAGGGTTAAGTTGCTTTAACATGCATGAAACCAGTACAGATGGATAGATTGGATTTATCTGATCATTTTTCATATATAAAACTTTGCATTTGGAGGTACATATTAATTTCTATGATTTTCTAAAGTTTGTAACAATTTCTGTAATTTTCTGAATAAGAATAAATCCAGAAAAAGCATTACTGCGTCGGCATTGCGTCAGCACTGCATCATCATGACGTCATCGAGTCAACGGGGTGGTCCAGCTCAAACTGACCAATGGGTCCCGCGTGTCAGTGGATAACTAAACTAACTAAATTTAGTTAGCACTAACCTAGGTTAATTAGCAGGGTGGGGTCCCACCTGTCAATGATGCCGGGGAAGTCAAACCCCATGCCAAACGAGGTCAAATCGCCGGCGACGAAAGACGCGGCGGAGGGCTTCGGAATCGAGCCACAGGGCATCATTTCGAGCGCAGTTAGTTGCGTTCAAACGCACGCAGTGGCGCGCGTCAAACGGTGGTGGTGGGAGGTGCTGGAGTGGCCGGTATCAACGGCGGAGAGCACGTCCACGGCAGCCGGAGTTCGGGCGACCACGAGTTAGATGCTGCAGTGAGCAAGCGAGCTAGTTTTTGCACTAGGCATGCTCTACGGGGCACTACGAACGCGCTGGGATCGCTGGGGTGACCAAATGGTCACCCGAGCTACGCCGACGGCGAGCTCAGGCGGCGGCTTGCTATGGCCATGTACGAAACGATGGCTACGGCGAGCGGCAAGCCACATGGTTAGGGGGAAACATGCAGGAGCTCACGGTGGGTCGGATGAGGTAGACGGCGAGCTCGGGGAGGCGGAGACGGCGGCGAATCGACGGGCGCGGCCTTCGGCGACCGAGCAGGAAGAAGGTGGAGTAGCCGGTGATGCAGGCCATCCCAGCGCTCGGGGCCAGGGTGGGGCGAAGCAGCGGTCGTCGGCGGTTCTTGAAGTCACAGAGGGACGGGGAGGGGAGAACGGTGGGCGCGGCTATGGCGCCAGCAAGCTCAAGCACGCGTTGGCCATGGCGTCGGGGGGGTGAAGGAGTGAGCAGGGGGAGGAATGAGAGGCCGGATCGATCGGGACGGCAGCGAGGAAAAGATCCGCGGCATTGCGCTGTCCCGAGGACGCAGGCAGGCAGGTGGCGTGGCAGCACGGCCGTGCACGCGCGTCGGGCACGCGCTCGGCGTCCAACTGGTTCGGTGGAGACGACGACTGGCAGTTGGGCCAGTGGGCCGCACCACTGGGCTGGGTAGGTGGCCAGGTATTCTCTCCCCCTCTCTTTCTAATTCTTTTCTGTTTTCTATTTTATTTTGTCTGTTTTGATTTAGTAAGAGAACTAAACCATTTTAATAAATCCTGGAATAAATTTTGGGCGCACATTGGAATATTCCTAACAGCCCTCAACTGCTTCCAGGATTAATTGGGCATTTAAAATATTTATAGCAGTTAAATGCCCAAATTCAAATACTATATGGATTAATTCAAAAATCCAAAGTGGTCTAGAACAATGTGCACCATTTTTGACAGAAGTTATAGACCAATTCAAAAATGATGAACTTTTCCAAAGGCATTTTGGGTTCATTGAAATGATTTTTATTTGAACCTAGTTGGATTCATTTGTGCTACGGTTTGGATCAATCCCCATTTCAAAATTTCAAATAAATTTAGACATGATGCATGGATGCTTATGCAACTATTTGCAAACAAATTCTAGGGCTGTGACAATGCCGGAAGCTGACATCTCCACTACGCTTGCTAATTACAATTTTAAAGATGGAGTACCTGAAAAATTTGGAGATCCGGGAATACCAACTATACCTTGCTCCATCAAAAGAAATTATGTGAAAAATGATTTATGTGATTTAGGAGTTGGTGTTAGTGTTATGCCTTTATCTTTATATAAAATACTTTATTTGAATAAGCTCACACGTACTGAAATATCTTTGCAAATGGCTGATAAATCAACTGCCATACCTATTGGTATCTGTGAGGATGTGCCCGTTGTTGTTGCTAATGTTACTATTTTGACTGGCTTTGTTACACTTGAGATACCCGAGGACGACAACATGTCGATTATCCTTGGTAGACCCTTCTTGAATACTGCAGGGCTGTTATTGATTGCAATAAAAGCAAGGTCACTTTTCACATCAATGGTAATGAGCATACGGTGCACTTTCCGAAGAAACAATTCCAAGTGAATGGTATTAATGTTATTGAAAAATCACTGACAATCACTATTGGAAGTTTTCAAATACCTCTACCTACTGTCAAAAAGAAATATGAAATGCTTATTGTTGGGGACATTCATATCCCCGTTGAGGTAACTTAGTGATTTGTGATAGTTCTTCGGTTTCATGCTAATCGAAAGTGGTTGTTAATAAGACCTGATCAACCTTATTAATGGATCATGTTTGAGAGGTATGAGGTTGACGAATTTAGTAATCACTACCTTCTGTCCCTACTTTTTGTTTTCTTTTTTTATTAGTTAAATAAAATAAAATGCCATGCTTTGTCAATTTTCTAAATTTCCCGTGCAATAAAAAAATGACCCGGAAATAAAAGTTCTCAGAATGCTCTGAAAATTTAATACGATTTTTTCTGAATATTTTAATTATTTCTGGTGCAAATGATATCATATTGAGGTGCACCAGTTGGGCACAAGCCACCTGGGCGCGCCAGGACCCCCAAAAGCGCCCTGGTGGGTTGTGGTCCCCACGTGGGCCCCCTCACTTATCCCTTCACACCACATCATCACTTACCTCCAGAAAAAATTCAACTTTGATCTCTCTCCCGTGTTCTTACTCTCAAACCCGCGGATTTCGATCTCTTTCCTCGAAGCTCCATTTCCAAAACTGTTTCGGGGATTGTTGTTTGGTATGTGACTCTACTGTTTGTCCAATTAGTTTTGTTTTAATGGTTTAAATTTTGAATAATTAGCTACTCTTGGTGCTGCTGTAGATGAGCTTGCATGTTGAATTCTTAGAGTTCTAAGTAGTTTGATTGCTTGCTATGGCCTCTATGTATCTCTATGAGTAGTTGCTATCAATCTTGTAAAGTTTGGTTGATAAATTTTTGGGAAATTTTTAGAAAATTGTACGCGAACATGATGAACTTATTTGGAAGGAGTTCTTCGAGGAGGAGATCCTCGGGGGCATCTTCTAGTGACAGCTCCGCTCGCCGGTCTTATGTTGAACCAACTGAAAGTTCCATTTGAGATGCCGCCACCAAAACATGCCTCTGGCCATGCGATGATTATATGGTATGTGTGGGCATTAAGGACGAATTTGAGCAATATGTTCACAATGCCGGTCTCGGTCCCTACATTTAAGATAAGTGCGATCAACACCACACTCTCGCTGAATCATTTGTCAAAGGATTAAAATTCCATCCCGTGAGTCTAGGGTGTCATTTAAACTTCATGAAAATCCATTTACCATTTCACTAGAGAGTTTTGCTCAGCACTACAAAATCCCATTCTGGGGTTCGCTTGACGAACCGCCAAGGGCTGAGTACCAATCATTCCTGACTAGTCTTTCCTACGGTGAGACGAGGGGAGTAACGCAAGGTAGAATAAAGAGCATTGATTTTCCCGCAATTCAGTACTTTGCATTATTTAACGGGAAATGTATCGTAGGCAAGCAATATTGTAGTACACTTTGTGCTCCAGACTTGAGCCTCATACGCACCGCTCTCACTAGTGATAGGAGTTATAATCTTGGAGCAATTGTTGCACACAGACTGCAGCACAACGCTAATAGTGGCTATTTCTATGGTGGAATTTATGCCACGCGTTTAGCACGAGGGTTGGGTATTTCACCTTTGCCCTTTGACCCTATCCTACCCACGCAGTATTTAGACTTTGATGCTATGGAAAATCATAAGATCCTTAAAGGAGATATTCATAATTTCACCTATAACTTGTTGTTTATCCAAGCATCTGTTGTGCACACATATTTGCCTGCGCCTGCTCTTTTTGACTATCACAGGAAGGGAAGATATTTTGTTCTTGAGAGCGAGGCCCGAGCTCACAACACGGCGGAGGAGGCAGCACGACAGGCCGAGGCATCCGCACCAAGAGCCTCCATGAGCTACCATGCCGACTACTATCCAGACTACTGACTGCTTACCAAGTTAGGCCAAAAGCCTAACCTTCCGGGAGTACGTGTTTCCACCGACTTTATATTCATGTCCACTTATTCCATTTGTCGGTGTTCACACTTTTACATTGTATTATCCATGCTTAATTTTATTTTCTCGCTTTCTTCTTGTGTGTTTGAAAAATCTTAGAAAAACAAAAAAATTAGTCGTAGTTAGTTTATTTTCTATGCATGCTTAGTTGTAATACTGAAAAGAAAACCCAAAAAGATTTCCTTGTTCTTCTTTTGCTTGTTGGGAGCTTTCCCGTGTAAATATTTTTTCTCGTTTTTTCTTTTCCCTTTTATTTGCTTGTTCAAGAAAACCAAAAACTCCAAAAACATTTCAGTGTGTTTCTATGAATTTATTTTCTTTTTATTTCGAGTCGTATCAAGGAGAAGACCACGATGAAAATGTTGAGTGGCTCTCATATGAATAATTGTTGATCTAATAAAGAGCCCATTTTACCTTGTCTTCTGCTGTTGAATAAAATGTTTGCAGATTCCATCTTAGTCCACAGCACTCTTGGGCTATTATTATTTTCACATCGTTCGGTCGTGCAAGTGAAAGGAAATAATGAAAATATTCGATGAACTGGTCGTGGCAGAGAGAAATGGGTATGAGCTCGACTTGTCCTGTTTGTGTAAATATGTTTAACCTAGTATCCATGATTCATCCCATTATGATTAAACATGTTTGCAATAACAATTAGAGATTATAGTTTCTCATGCCATGCATAAGTAGCTAGGAGTGGATAATGATTTTTGTTGGATGTCAACATTGCGTTAAAATGATTGTGATGTAGTATGATGATATGTTATCCTCCTCTGAATGTTCGAGTGGCTTGACTTGGCACATGTTCATGCATGTTGTTGAATCAAAACCAACATAGCCTCTATGATATTTGTGTGCATGGTGTTCATATCCTACTCTAGCTGGCCGGTTCTCAACCTAATTGCTAGCCTTCGCCTGTACTAAGTGGGAATTCTGCTTATGCATCAAAACCTTGAACCCAAAGTTATTCCAGATGAGTCCACCATACCTAACTATATGCGGTATTACCCTGCCGTCCTAAGTAAATTTGCATGTGCCACCTCTAAAAAACTTCTATAAATATCCTTTTTGTGTGCCTGGATCATTCATGGAACGACATGAGATGGTCAGTGATACGTCTCCAACCTTTCTATAATTTTTTATTGTTCCATGCTATTATATTATCAATCTTGGATGTTTCATATCAATTTTATAGTCTTATATCATTTTTTGGTACTAACCTATTAACATAGTGCCAAGTGTCAGTTGCTGCTTTTTCCATGATTTTTACATCGCAGAAAATCAATATCAAACGGAGTCCAAATGCCCCGAAACTTTAGGGAGAATTTTGATGGGCCATAAGGAACACAACGGGCCCTGGCTGCCCTTGGGGGGGGGGGTTCCACGAGAGGGGCACAACCCACTAGGGCGCGCCAGGAGGCCCAGGCGCGCCCTGCTGGGTTGTGCCCACCTCGGGTGCCCCCCGGACCGCCTCTTTGCTCTATAAATACCCCAATATTCCAGAAACCCTAAAGGCATCGACGAAATATTCATCTAGCCGCCGTATAGTCTAGAACTACCAGATCGAATCTAGACACCATCTCGGATGGGGTTCACCACCTCCATTGGTGACTCTCCGATGATGCGTGAGTAGTTCTTTGTAGACCTTCGGGTTCGTAGTTAGTAGCTAGATGGCTTCCTCTCTTTCGCTGGATTCTCACTATAATAGTCTCTTGGAGATCCGTATGATGTAACTCTTTTGCGGTGTGTTTGTTGGGATCGATGTACTTTGAGTTTATGATTAGATCTATCTTTTTATATCCATGAAAGTTATTTGAGTTTCTTTGATCTCTCATATGCTTGATTGCTTATAGCCTCATATTTCTTCTCCGATATTTGGGTTTTGTTTGACCAACTTGATCTAATTATTTTGCAATGGGAAAAGGTGCTTTGTAGTGGGTTTGATCTTACGGTGCTTGATCCCAGTGACAGAAAGGGAAACAACATGTATGTATCGTTGCTACTAAGGATAAAACGATGGGGTCTATCTCTACATAGATAGATCTTGTCTACATCGTGTCATCGTTCTTATTGCATTACTCTGTTTCTCCATGAACTTAATACACTAGATACATGCTGGATAGCAGTCGATGTGTGGAGTAATAGTAGTAGATGCAGGCAGGAGTCGGTCTACTAATCTTGGACGCAATGCCTATATTATGATCATTGCTTGGATATCTTCATGATTATTTGAAGTTTTGTCAATTGCCCAACAGTAATTTGTTCACCTACCGTCCGCTATTTTTCTCGAGAGAAGCCACTAGTGAAACCTATGGGCCCCGGGTCTTCGTTCTCATATATTTGCCTTTGCGATCTACTTTTCTCTTGCATTTATTTTTAGATCTATTAAACCAAAAATACAAAAATACCTTGTTGTGTTGTATTTCTATTTTTTTGCGATCTATCTATCAATTTACTACAAATTTATCTCACGTCCATTTGCCTATCTTGAGGCGCCGTACCCCGGAAGGAATTGACAACCCCTTTAACACGTCGGGTTGCGAGGATTTGTTATCTGTGTGCAGGGGCTGTTTACGTTGTGTTGCTTGGTTCTCCTACTGGTTCGATAACCTTGGTTTCAGATCTGAGGGAAATACCTACCACCGCTGTGCTGCATCATCCCTTCTCTTTGGGGAAATACCGACGTAGCTTCAAGTGACATCAAAAGGAATTTCTGGCGCCCTTGCCGGGGAGGATCTTCAACATATACCAGGTTCCTAATCACAAATCTCATCTCCTTGCAATTTACATTATTTGCCATTTGCCTCTCGTTTTCCTCTCCCCCACTTCACTAAAATTTGCCGTTTTATTCGCCTCTCTTTTTTCGTTCGCCCTTTTCTTGTCAGATCTATCCTTTGTTTGCAATCATGAGTGATTTCGGTATGGCACCAATAAATGATGGCCTAACTCCTAAGATTGGACATACGGGCAATCTAGATGCTAAAACTTTTATCTTGGGGCAAGGAAACGTTATGGGAAAATAACGTATCCAAGAATTTTTCAATTGTGTTGGGAATCTAAGTCTTGATGATTCTCCTATACTTAAAACTACTAGATCTTATGCGGATGCTATTTCAGCACTAGTTCTGAAACTTGAAAGTAAATTTATTCGTACCCATCCTACCTTGCAAATATTGTTTTTTGAGCTTCCCGTTATAAAGAATCCCAGGGCTAAATAGTTGGCCACTCTTGTTCTTATGAATGAGTTTGACCACATAATACGAGAAGCTAGGGAAATCTTTGATTTTTATGGTATGAATCGTGACAAACCTGTGATAGATGAAATTCTTTACAATAGTGACTATGCTTTAAGACATTTGCTTGGGGACAATAATTTTTTTGATGAGAATCTTAAAAAGGAAGTCCTAGTTCTAGATATAATCCAACAAGTTTTCAACAATGTTAATCAACATTACTCTTGTATTGTTGCGGGAAATCAAAAGGGGTATGATGAAAACCAACTTAGGATTGCTAAGGCCTCTATGGATAACATGTTTTATGTTGTGTTTACAAAGCCTCACGATGAAAATACCTCTAAGAAAGTTAAGAAGAAGGATAACAAAACTTAGATCTTTGCTTTATGCCTAGCTAAGGGCGTAAAACTATAGCGCTTGTTGGGAGGCAACCCAATGAATACATTTTATTTTTGCCTTTTGCTTTCTGTTCTTGAGTGTTAGCACAATTACGCTACTGGTATGATTGTGTTTTAGTGTTTTAATTAGTTTTTGTGCCAAGTAGAATCGATAGGATCTTCTTGGGTGATGGTTGTTTGATCTTGCTGAAAAAGACAGAAACTTTGCGCTCACGGAAAAAATTCTAATTTTTTTTATTAGAAAGAGCTTTTGCCCTGATTATTTTTGTAGGAGATTAATATACAAATTGCTCAGGTCGTCCTATTTTTCAGATTTTTTGGAGTACCAGAAGTTTTCCAAAAAGTCTGATTGCTACAGACTGTTCTGTTTTGACAAATTCTGTTTTCTTTGTGTTGTGTGCTTATTTTGATGGATCTATGGTTTTCTTTGATGAGTTTTTGCCATAGAGAAGTTGTAATACAATAGATATAATACAAAAACAAAATATGAATTGGTTTGATACAGTACTTATAGTAGTGGTTTGCTTTCTTATACTAACGGATCTCATGAAGGTTTTGTTGAGTTTTGTGTGATTGAAGTTTTCAACTTTTCGGTTATATTACGATGGATGAAGGAAGGATGGAAGAGCCTAAGCTTGGGGATGCCCCGGCATCCCAAGCTATTATCCAAAAATGAGCAACCAACCAAGATTGGGGATGCCCCCGAGTGGCATCCCCGCTTTCTTCCAATGATCATCGGTATTTTACTCGAAACTATATTTTTATTTGTCACATGATATGTATTTTGCTTGGAGTGTCTTGTATGATATGAGTCTTTGCTTGTTTTATTTTGTGTTTTAAGTCTCAATCCTTGCTGGCACACCTATTTGAGAGAGCCAAAATTATGTCATGACTTGTTAGAATTGCTCTCTATGCTTCATTTCAATTTTTTATGAGCTATGGACTTGCTCTAGTGCTTCACTTATAACTTTTTGAGCACGGTGTGATTAGTATTTTTGAATAAATGCTCTCTTGCTTGACTTAGGTTTATTTGAGAGTTAGTAAAATTTTCAAGAAATTCTCTCTTGCTTCACTTAACTTATTTTGAGAGAAAGAAAAAGAATTATGCTCAACACATGAAAATTAGTCCCAAAGTGATAGATATCAAAGAAGGATATAATTAAAACTTTCATGAAGATCATTGGACAAAATAAACTTGATTCTTAGTAATAGTTTTGAGATATGATGGTGTGATATGTGAGTTATGTTCATGAGTAATTATGATTTAGTAAGAATATTGGTGTTAAGGTTTGTGATTCCCTATGCAAGTACGAAAGTCAATAGTCATGCAATGAAATTACATTCTACTTGTGGTGCATTATTCGGTATTATTTATGCTTAATGCTTACTTATGAGATTATTCATTTTTTGGATGGTCGCTTCTCAATCTTTTGCTAGCCTTCATTTTGCACCAAGTATCACTACTGCAGGATGCTGCTAACGCGACACTACGATCAGAGACCCTTCGACGAAACTGTGTGCGATGCCATAATCGCAACCGGTGGTGTAAAAAAACCATCAAAAAAGGTGCAAAACATTTGCGATGGAGGATGCATCAAACACGGTTTAGATTTTAGTTGCGTGTGCGATGCAGGGCATACGGTTCAGCTCAATTAACCGTTTGCGATGAGGAGGAACGAAAGAAATGGGCAGCCGGATGAAGGTGTGTGCGATGTACAGCATACGGTTCACTCAGATGAACTGTTTGTGATTAGGCAACACAAAAGAAACGGTCAGCCAGATCAAAGATGTGTGTGATACGAGGCAAACAGGTTTGTAATCGGAAACGTGTGCGAAGACCGATAACGACATAGACGATTACTGCTAACAAGCCCTGTGTGTTGTGAACAAACGATTGCTGGTATAGAATTGTGAGTGATTGATGAAAACATCACCGACGGGTTCCATTGTTTAGTCCGTGTGTGATGTGATTTTCTTTGTCCGCACAACATCTACGCTCTATCTACAGAGCATCAACATATATACTGAAAAAATACAGCATTACATAACCAAATTAAGCATACAATTACACAAGGGACTACACACATAACATTTCCACACACCAAAGAAAGCAATTACATGCATACTAAAGTAGGAGAAACGAGGATCAAATCATCTACTTATTGTTGCGACGACGCTTTCCATTGCTCTGCTTCCGGCTGGATCCCTGGCCGTTTTGGGGAAGGAGGGACTTCCTCATGTCAACGATCCGCCTGTACATGTCATAGCTCGTGTATGCCTCCTTTGCCGCGTACACGACATGAGCTTTGTCGAGTTTCTCCATCCAGGCCGAGTGCTAGCCACGCTTGTCCTTGTTGAACGAATCCTTCATGTCTCTGTAGTAGGGGTCGATGATGGCCTCGGCGAGGTGAACCAGTGAGTCCTTCTCATGCTCCTCACTGCCCCTAATCTCCGTGGCGTTCAAAGCGGAGAATTCCAGTGCACGCTTGACAACACCGCACCGCACGCGTGGGCTCGAAGAGGCGCCAAATGTATCGTCAGTGAGCCTGTTCCCGGGCTACCGCTCTGTTTACCGAGCAAGCTTCCCGCCCAGCTAGTTTGGCCACGCGTCGGCTAGAAGAGGGACAAGTCATGGGCATTTATTGGCAAAAAGCTTTGTAAAAACGAAGTGTGTGGAATGACTTCGGTCATAAGTTTACCCTTCGGTGATGAGGTCAAAGTTACACAGAAGGGTGATGATGGACACTCAAGTGCGATAATTAATTCTGTGCTCTATAGTGCACACGGTGGAAGAAACCAACTGTGTGCAACAATGTCGAAGATCACAATCGAGTTAGCTATACAGATGGTGTGCTGTGAGATTGACAAGGTAAACTAATTTGAGAATGGTTAAATAAATCTAAGGCCATTGCATATTAAGGTCAAAATAGTGCGAGCAATATACGAGTCTCATACGATGCCATTTCAACGATTGTACCAGAAAAGCTCGAAATGTTACAAGGTTCAAATTCCAGAGTTATATGGCTCATATTCGAAGATTACAATGTTCAAACTGATATTAGAAATGAAATTCAGATCATCAGCTACAAACGCTTGCGCTGATCCGCTGAACATGGATATCAGAGAGGTTCAAACTAATATCACCGCTTCTAAGTCTGGCTTCGAAACCTCACATTTTTTGCAAAGGGGTCAGCCACTGAGAAGTCATGTATGGGGTTGACACGATGACTTCCGATTACTCTGTCATCTGAAGTTCCAAAATGAAATTCAGCATTTTTGGAGCCTACTCCATTCTGTCGCAGGCGCCGGCGCTGATCAACAAACCATTGATTTTTGCGAAATAAATGTAGGGCAAACCTCATTTCCTTCAGCACCCTTGCTCTGAGAACAAAGAACCTGGCGAATATAATCTCTGGTAAGATCCCTCGGTAGGAGTTCAAAGTAATTTCTGAGAGATGCAGATCTAGGCATTCGACGTGATTGTTATATTGTATCACATTATCCACCACTTGTCCTAATCTTATCTGCAAAAGAAGAAAACGTGTTAGTGCCTACATGCAGTTTTGAAGATTACTACAGGCCTAGCTATTTGGTTTGCAGGATTTGTAAAATGCACGAACATGCCATCTTCGATCTGACATAATTAATATGGGCATTTGATTACATTCTAGAAAAATGTAGCCTTCTTCACAAGAGGTTGGAGTGGATGAAAAGTTCCCTAAGAAAACTAGTACAGATGAATCCAAAGGAGAAATGCTTATTGATTGTAACCATATGGATCAAGCAACCAATATGGGGGGGACATGTATGTACTGAAATCCTCCAAATGAACCTTCAGAAATCGTAGTACATTGTCATTGTAAACTTGGAAAAAGGTGTCACAAATTGAACTCCCTTATGGTTAACATTTAACAGGAAAGGAACATCACCTCGATATATAGCTTCTCCAGGCACGGAAAGCATCTCAGGAAACTAACAACTTGCTCCAGGTCGGGCCCAAGAGATTCTAGTGCCAAGACCTTCACTGTGCGCAGTTTCGGGGTCAAGCTTGTCGGAATCATTTTCTGAATGACAGACGAACAAACATCTTCAAAATTAGAAATAATGTTAATTTGTAGAAGGAGAGGTAGAAGGCGGCTGTTGTACCTGAATGGGTGTGGATCCAATAACAAGTTCGGAGTATTTGTCAGACGATTAGCTGACCACTGTCAATTTTGGTGCAGAAATGACATTGATTCTTGTTGGACCTTTTTGATCAACTACAAGTAATCTCTCAAGTCCAGGTGTGTCATGGATAACCATACCGTGGTACACATCTTGTGATGTCTTCCTGCCACACCAGCAACACACATAAATAGTCCGGAGAGTCATGGAGGTGATGTGGAAGGTACTCAATCCATTGATCGCCTGAAGACGAAGGTACTTGTCGGATGTGGGGTTCCGGCAAACCCTTAAGGTTCAAACACTGGGGTGCGCACGAAGTCTTTCCCTCCTACAAATCTACGCCCTAGCTCGCTAAGATCTTGCAGACGAACTGGACGAACTCGCAACACAGAAAGACACGAGATTTATACTAGTTCGGGCCACCATTGTGGTGTAATGCCCTCTCCAGTGTGGTGGTGGTGGATTGCCTCTTGGGCTGATGATGAACAGTACAAAGGGAAGAACAGCCTCCTGAGGTTGAGGTGTTCTTGTGGCTAGGGTAGGCTCTCTGTCAGATTGGATCAAGCTAAGATGAGATGCCCCTACTGTGGTGGCTAGTTCTACTTATATAGGCCCTGGTCCTCTTCCCAAATATTGAGCGGGAAGGGAGCCAACAACGGCGGGCAAATTTCAAGGGGGACAGCTAGTACAAGCTATCCTGACAAAAGTGGTCTTCGCCTGCGAAAGGATCTGGTGGTGACGCCGCCTTGGGCTCCACGATGACCTCCATCTTGTCGTCCTCCTGGTCTTGGTCTCGTTGCACCGATATAGCCACCTTTGCCTGATGCCTCGGTACTCCTCGCCTACGGTGGCTTCCTTAGCACCAAAGAGGAAACAAGGACGCTGCGCGCGCTGGCGCCCGCCTGGTGCCGATCGTCCTGGCTCACGTCACGAGAGCCTCGTGAGGTTTGCCCCGGCTTGATATCTCCGCTCCTCGTGAGCCTGCCTGACTAGGCCACTCCTGAGGAGGTCTTGCGTCGTCCGCCTCGTGAGGCTTGGCCCCTCCCGATCGTATTGGATGCCTTGTTGATGAAGATGGGCCGTACGGCCTGCTGGCTTAGCCACGCCGTGGGCCGCAGGCAGGCAAGTCTGGGAACCCCCGTTCCCAGAACGCCGAAAGTAGCCCTTGGGCCCAAGGAGCGCTCGGGCTTGGCTTCGCGGTGAAGCCAAGGGTCAAGTTTGGAGCGCCGCGGTCCCCAAAAGCCTGTGGCCTCGGTTGACGCATGGCAGTTGATTGGACGTGGGCGTCTCCACTTCCCCACGCTGCCTCGGCAACTGCTTGACCTGACAAAAGGCTGGCGCAGGCAGTACTTGCCTTCATTGCTTCCTCCTTGCCTCGCTCCAGATCCCCTTTGTTGCTCCTCGCCACCGCTACCTCCAGATCCGCTCCAATCTCATCCTGCATCCGCGATCCATGGCGCCGCGCAAGGTCAAGACTTCCTCAGCACCGGCTTGGTATGAGCCGGCCCTTGAGGCGCCCACTGTCACGGAGAAGAGCCTCGCCTCTATGCGTCTGCTGACGGCGTGTGAGAGCAATGAGTGGGGGGAGACCGAGCTCCGGCTTGCCTCCGACGTGCCGGAGCCCGAGGAAAGCACCTTCTTCCCCTTCTTCTCTAGCAGTGTTGCCGTCGGGTTGGTTCCTCCCTTCTCTGATTTCTTTTATGAAGTCCTCGACCACTACGGGCTGCAGGCGTTGCATCTCCATCCCAACTTTGTCCTTCTCCTGTCCATCTTCACCTACTACTGTGAGGCGTACCTGGGCGTGATGCCGTCCGTGGCGTTCCTCTGCCATTTCTTCTTGCTCCGTGTCAGCGAGGGTCACATCTCCGGATGCACTAACTTTGTTGCATCCGGCAAGGCCAACTCGATCTCGAGCACCGGGAAGAGGGCCGACAACAATCGATCCAAATGGGTCATGATGGACGCCAAGCGCGCCGATCCGCGTCTGGTGTTGCCTACGGTGGCGCCCTCTTCCAATGGGGGTGGCCCAAGGCGGAGCTTGCCGATGAGCGGGCATCGTTAGTGTTGGGGCAGATGGTGACCGACTTGAAGCCGGGCAACGCGAGGGCAGCCAAGGTGACGGGGGTCATGCTCCTGAGGAAGTTCTTGACGCTGCGAGTTGCCCCGCTCCAGGCGCGCGCACGCCCTCTGTGGGAGCTTGAAGAAGAGGGAAACAAGACCCGCCTGAGGCCGGGGGCCCTGCCTGACGATGAATTGGCCGCTGTTCTGCGCCTCATAGTTGGGGACAACCAGGAGTACCCACCAAGTGCCTTCGCCCCCCTGTTCCAACGTAGGGGCCGGGAGGAATTCGTCGCCTCCAGGCCGACCTTTGACGCGCGTGGGCTGGTGCCGCCGGCGCTCCCGGGAACCCCTGCGGCGCCGAAACCGGTGGAGGTGTCCTCTGACGAGTCTCGCAGGGAGGGGGAAGAGGAGGTGGACTCGGAGAAGACTCTTGAAGAGGTGGGGGAGACTTCCCCTCTGAGCAAGGCCGAGATCCTCCGCGCCCTTCCTGACGATGCTGAGGCTGACGCCCGCCAGGAGGAGAGGGAGCAGCCCCTCATCCCGACGAGGGGTAGGTCGTCGCTGGTACCTCGCGATGCCGCCTCCGTCCTGACAACTCCTGGGGCTGGCTCCAGTTCTGCCTTCGCACCGCCTGGTGCCACTGGAACCCGAACGCCTGCTCCTCAGGTCCCGATGCTATCAGGCTTCAAGCTCCCCAAGCGGAAGTATGTTGCGGTGGATAAGTAAGTGTCTCAAGCTTCGCCTTGTCCCTGTTTGTACTCGTCATTTCCTGATGCTCACCCTTGGTTGATCAGGCTGACGTCTTCGGCGAAGAAGAGGAAGGAGGATGCGGCGGCCGTGCCTCCCTCCGCAGAGAATAGAGGTAGCAGCACCCACATTTCCCCAGCCCGGTCGTCCTCGCGTGGCCAAGAGGAGCATCGCCATGTGGAATCAGCCCCCATGGCCCCGGTGGCTCCGGAAGTGCTGGCGCCTGGTGCGGTTGATGAGGCCCCAGCTGCTCCGGAACCCGCAATCTCCCAGGCCCTGGTGACGATGTCGCCTCCTCCCACTGCTGCACCTTCACTCCTTGGTTCTTCCGCTCCTGCTGCTGTTCTAGAACGTGCTCTTTTGGAGATGACCCAGTTGCAGGCAGACCTCCTGGGCGCGGACCCACGCCTGGTGGCCGGGCGCCTGGAGCTGGCCTACGGCTGGCTCCACTCCGACCTGGCGGTTCGCGCGGCGTGGGGCTAGGCCGCTGCGGCTTCCGAGAAGGAGAAGCAGAGTGCCGCCAACGCCGCAGCCGATCGTGAGATGGCGTTGAAAGACGCCAAGGCCGCCCGTGACCACTGCCAAGTGCTGGAGGACGAGTTGCAGAGCCTGCGCGACAAGCACACCAAAGAAGCACGCTGCCGCCAAGCGAAGGAGGAGGAGATGAAGGCCCGGGAGGACGCTGTCAAGAACCGTGATGCTGAGTTGGCAGAGTTGGGGAGGACGCAGGCCGCCGAGCGCAACCGGTTGGAAGAGCTGGAGCGGAAGGCGAAGGCGAGGGAGGCCGATCTCGACACCAAGGCGCGAGTCCTAACCGAGGACCGCGCGGCCTTTGCCGACCTCAAGAAGAGATCTCACAAGGCACTGAAAATGCTCTACGAGCACGGCCTGGAGAAGTCGCTGGCCACTGATGAGGACGGCCCCGCCCAGCTGCTTCCTCTCTTGGTGAAGGCGCTCGAGGAAGTCGTTGACGGCGTCGGTCCTATGGCGGAGGCAGAGGCTCGCGTCCTATCATCAGCTGCACTAACCCGCGTTTTCAGCCACTTGCACCTCCGCGACCCCAACGCTTGCCTTGACGAGCTGCTGGAGCCTGTGGCTGAAGATCAATGCGAGGCCGCCGCCTGGCGCTTTGACGGCATCCTCATACACTGACGACTTTGAGGACTGAGAGCGGCGTCGAGGATGCAAGCGGAGAGAGAGGATTGTGTGTGTGTAGCGAGGATGGGGGGTGGGGCCGCTCGGGCGCACCATTAATATGGAGTAGTGGGAGTTGTGGGAGAGAGGCGGGCGGCGGTCAAACCGATGGCTCGCCTCCCGGTGAGCCTACACACCGGACTGCTGGCATGCCTACCAAAGTTTCACACACCTACTCGCACGCCTCCCGATGACACCGCGCAGCGAGCATGCCTCCGTCAATTCACACACCTACACGCACGCCTCCCCGTCTGCCTGTGTGGCGGATTGATCGCATGCGTCCCGTCAACTCACGCCTGCTCGCACGCCACACGGGTCGCGCGGCGGCACGTATATTGTTTTTCTATTTGGATGATTAATGCTGCCGCTTTATTTCTTAACCAAAGCATGGCACGTATCCATTATTGGTCTAACGCTCACGGTTCAAATAAATAATCTATTTGGGATATTGGTTCCCAATTATTAATAATCTCCCGTCTGTAATTAGATAATGATTACATCAAAACTGGTCTCAAATTTGACAAAAAAAAGTACAATGCCAATTTGTATTGGTGTCCATATGACAACACGATAAGTTTCATGAACTTCAAATAAGTTTTGGATGTACTAGAATTTAAAAATCAAGATTCTCAATGTTTGAAATTTGTTGCCCGGGGAGTAAACATGCACCCAGTGAGACACATGTGTTTTTGCAATCCATTTAGGTGCACTGTCACGTGTGCATGTAGCTCAAATTTGATTTTTGCACATTATACCCGTAGAAAATCAATCAATCAATGTACTAAAACGTCTTAATGATCTCTGTGATTTTTTTGAAATTAAAACGTCCCTCCTTTGGTAACATGTATGTTCACCGGGGAATAATTAATTTAACATGCATCGTAGTTGCGGTGGATTCGCGGTGTTTGTGTGGGTGTGTGCATCTGCGGGTGGCGGGTGGCTCGCAGTACACTACGAGTTGTGAGCCACCGTGTGGGTTGGCCGTTTTGTTACGCAGGCCGGTGCCACATCAGAATCATGGAATCGTTATTTAAAACATTACACAACCCTTTCAAACATAAATGTTTTGGCCACATGCAGTTGATGGTTGTCCTACACGGCACTCGATACTCGCGTGTGACGTTTTCTGTGGGCCTGCGAGGTCGTCGTCCATCACTTTGACGAACAGCCGACAGTGAGGTTAATTTGACCAGCAAGGTAGAATCTTTTTTGTTCATGTTATGGTGGTAATATATCCTAGCTAGGACACTCATATGTGACGCTTCCATCTGTGGGCCCATGAGGCCACCGTCGATGCATGCATGCATCACTTTGACCTACATCGGGAGAGGTTAACTAATTTCACCATCGATGAGGATTCTTTTGGGCTGTACATATATTACGTTAGGAGCATATAGTATGCGGTGAAGAGGGAGGAAGGGGACCATCATATGTAGTACGCTTGATATGAACCTCGCTCTGTGTTGGTGCATGGTTTACGGTTTTTGATGCATGTGGCGCATCAAAGTTGTGCATTTTGGGTATTCAACATATATATGTTTGGCCTACGCATGAATCCCTCCCATCAAGTCGAAGTGGCTAGTACAACGACACATCATGAACCAATCTCGCTCTGTGTGGGGAGCTAGTGTATGATTTTTGACACACGCGCCACATCAGTGTTGTGTATTCAAACATGTATGCACGCATCACCTCCATACATATGCATGTAGTGGATGCCTTCGAACGATACACTCCCTCGCGTGGTTATCGGCAAAAAGCCTATATATTCGTGGGCCCGCGTGGGCATCCATGATCACCTTTACCAACAACAAGATAGGTTACCATGGCGGATTCTTCATTTGGTTCGTGTTATCGTAGTATAGGTCATGGTGAGATTCAGACCTAATTATGTTTGAGCACATATACTATGCACGCATGCATGCATATATGAATTGTCGGTGGGCACAACACCTATGGGATCACTGGAATCCCTTCTACGGTCGGCGGGCGCGGGGTTGTGAGAAGAGCAGGTCCAGGAGCCAGCACAAAGATCGTTTACCCAGGTTCGGGCCGCGAGGATGCGTAATACCCTAGTCCTACTTTGGTGGATGTATTCAGTGTTCTTGAGCTTTCGAACTAGCTACGGTGGCTGCATAGTTCCAAAGAGCCGAATCCCTCTCCAGTATGCCTCAGGCCTCCTTTTATAGTTGAAAAGGGGTTGCCACAGTGGCACACAGAAGGTGGAAAGGCGTACAGTGCACGAGCTTATCGCCCGGCATTACGGGACAACGCGCATTAAATGCGCTACTTAGGTGTCCATTAGCTTTATTTTGGACGGGAACGAGGCCCGTCCCGTCCGTCGCCGCTCCGTCTCGCTTCGACACGTGCCCAGGCCAGCGATGTGTGCGGTGCCATGGCAGGCAAGCTACTGAGGTGGCGCGGTGGCAGGGTCTTCACGAAGATCTGCATGCCACCACACAGGTGCTTGCTGAGTCGGTCTGGAAGCCGCGTGTTGCCACGTAGGTGCCTGCCCAGCTGGTTGGGCTGGCAGCTGCATGCGAATGGCGGCGGAGCCTTGGCTGGTGTGGGCCTGGCAGTGGCCCTGCTGGCGCCCTCGGCAAGGGCCTTGCCGGGGGCCCGGCAAGGGTCTTGCTGTGGCATCGCAGTTGTCCCCGGCAAGGCACTTGCCGGGGGTCTTGTGGATCTCCTCGGCTAGGATCCCGCCGAGGGTCGCCGTCTTCTGGTCCTCGTCTGATCTTGTGTGTTTATGATCTTGACAAAGATCTGCATGCCACCACGGGGGTGCCTCCCGAGCCCTGGTTCCAATGTAGTTGGTGGGGTCGGAAATCGTGGACTCAAGGGAGGCTCGCTCTGTTGGCATCGGGCAGGCTGCCCCGGCATGGCCCTTGCCAGGGCTGCGGAGGCTGCCTCGGCAAGAACCTTGGCGAGGGAGTCTACCTCGCCTCCTTGCCCTCTTGTGTTCCTGGTCTTGGTGTTGCCTTGGCCGTGTTGTGCTCCGGCTTCTCCCCGGCCTCCCTCCTCTGCCCTGCTAAGTGTGGCTGCGGCGCGCGGCTCTGACGGCTCGTGCACAAGTAAAGGGGTAAAAAGGAGAGCCCCTACTTTTGTACACCGACAGGAGCCCCCGAGTCTGTGCCACACATAAGCGCGACGCATTGTTGGGCCAGGCCCAGAACGGTGTGCGGGCAGGTGGGGCGGATTTTACCGCAGTAACTTTTCGTCTGCTGCGCTTCCCCACGACCCGCATTTAACACGTGATGTGGAGGGTCGCGCGTGACATGGGGGTCATGCGTGGGGTGGTCCCCGCACGCATGCGTCACATCGCAGTTAATGGGAAAAGAGGCAGCCCATGCCCTCCCCGTAAAAAGGAATAACTGTGGGCGCGCTGCTCATTTACCCCCTGCATCTTCTTCAATCTCGGAACCGCCGTCCCCTTCTCCTTCCTTCCCAAGCTTTCGCCTTTGCTCGCCGCCACTGTATCTTCACTGTCTTCTGTCCCTTGCTCCCCGCAGCCGCCATGGTACCCAAGACCAGCAGAGGCAAGGGTGTGGCCAAGGACGCCGGGACGAGCGAGCCGCCGGAGAGTGAGTTGGCGGCACGGCGGACGTAGCTCACCTACTTCCCCTCGACGGTCAACGTGTTCGAGCTCCGGGACTGCTTCAAGCCCCAATGG
>NC_057796.1:139274436-139279648 GCF_018294505.1 Triticum aestivum | reverse complement strand
CAGCCACGTGTGTCATCCCTGCCAATTGCGCCAAGGCCGCCCCAAATCGGTACCCGTTCTTTGTCGATTACTTTTCTTGCGGCCTTTGCCCCCTTTCTCCGATTTCTTCAATGATATCATGCACACATTTGGCTTCCACCTTCTGGATTTTACTCCAAACGCCGTGGCATGCATGGCTCTGTTCGCCCACCTCTGTGAGGGCTTCGCCGGAGTTCTTCCCAACGCGACGCTCTTCCACCATTATTTTTGCCCTCGCATCTAGAAGGGAGGCACCATTTCTGGCTGCGTCACCTGGATCCCAAGGTCCAAAGGGGCGTACCCGGAGGGTGCCCAGAAGGAGAGGTGGGAAGAATGGCGGGGCCGGTGGTGCTGGATTGAGGAGGACGATCCACAAGAGTTCTACCGGGTCCGCCAGACGCCGCCGGTCCGCATGAACGACTAGGGCGACGTCGATGCCCAGGACGACAAGCTCGAGATCGCCACCACTAGGATCCACTGCCTCACTGTTGCCGGGCTTACCCCGGAGATGATTGGGGCGGATTTCCTCCGCCGTCGAATCGTTCCTCTGCACAACAAGGGGAGGCCGGCCTGGCTTTTCCAGAACGCGGCTGACATCATGAGGCTTCGCCCCGGCCTCAATCACAACTTCATGGTGATGGGGCACGCTCACTTCTGCCAGTGGATCTTTCAGCTCGACATGAACCGCGAAGGCTGGGCCGAGAGGTCCGGCAAGGCTACGAAGGCTGGCAAGGTCGTCAAGGGGCCCTTGTTTGGGTTGCTGGCGGGGGTGGTCCCGCTGAGAAACAACTCGCGCCAGACCGACATCATCGCCATGATGCCGGACTACAACGCGCACGGTCCCGTCCAAAATTGGGCCCCGCCGCCGGAGGAGCAGATGCAGGAGTTCTTTGACGACTTGGCGGAGGTGTACGTCCGCAACGAGCCGCTGCTTATCCAGGACACCACTCAAGCAGAGTTGGACTATATCACCGCCAGGGCGGTGGAGGCGGAGCTTGCCAGGAAGGCCGGCAGTGCTGGCGGTGTAGAGGACGAGGCTACGGCGGCCGTGGAGGAGAAGGAGCTTGGACAGTGGGCGGAGTCCGTTGGGGAGGCCAGCAGCGCCGGCATCGGGGCCCCTCTTGTCAAGGATGTGGTCGACGAGTCGTCGTCGGAGGAGGCCGAGGCTGTCGACCCTCCGGCCATGGGGAGAGGGCGAGTCCTGCGGTGGGCCACCTCTGGCGAGCCGGTTCGGCTTGGCAGGGTCGTGCAGCCCCGGCAAGCTCAGGAGGCGTCCGCGCGCCAAACGAGGGCCGCGGCCATGAAGAAATTGGTGAAGCCGCATTGGCGAAGGAGAAAGCATCTGCCTCCTCTTCATCCAAGCGCGTCCAGACTCCGCCCTCCTCCCCTCCTCCGGCAGACATCGATGCGGAGGTCACCTTTGACTTTGGGTCCCTCAGCCCAAGGAGGAAGAGGAAAGCAGCAGAGGAGGAGGTGGAGGACAAGTAAGTATCGTGTCCCTTTCTGTCGTCTCCGTCTCCTCGGATCGTGCCACTTATCTTGATTTGTCTTCATCTTTGCAGGGATGCGGAGACACTGGCCCAGAGGGTGAAGAGGGCCAGGGCTTGGGCGAGCGGCCAGCCCCCGGCAGGGATTTCTGGTACACCGCTGGTGGTGTTGAGCAGCCCGGATAGCAGCCCCCGGCATAGCCCCCAGCGTAAGTTCACCACTCACCCCTCGTCGACGTGTGTTGGGGGCACGATCTCTTGGTGCTGACCTTGCCATGGTTGCAGGAGGAGGACAACAGCAGGAGGAGCCACAGAGGGCTACCCCCAACACGCCGGCCCCATCAACCACGCCGCCCCGAGGGGCGTCCCCGACAAGGGCGCCAAGCACCGAGCCCATGCACACGGAGGAGGAGGAGGAGAACCCTGGCGCTGGTGGCTTCGCCTCGGCGCCAAATGTTGGCGGGGAGGGGACCTCTGCTTCCTAGCCTGGCACGGGTAAGTCACTTGCCTTCCGTCCCTGTTCTTTTTCTGTTTTTTCTGAATCTTGGTCTTGGCCTCGCCTCATCCCCATCTCAGTATCCAGATCCCCCCCTCGGCGGACCCAGAGGACATAGACACCATCATCGAGGACGTCGCCAAGGCCGCCGAGGTGGAGGCCGAGAAGATCGCCGCCAAGGAGGCCGCCAAGGGCGCTGCCGAGGGCGCCGCCAAGGGGCCTGCCGGGGAGCCCGGTAAGGCTACTGCCGAGGAGGCCGACAAGGGACCTGCCGAGGAGGCCGGCAAGTCCGTTGCCGAGGAGGAGGTGGTCGATGACCAGCCTTCCTCCTCCGCCGCCTCTAGCTCTGGCAGGTATCTGAAGGAAGGTGATGACCTTTTCGTCCACCTTCCAGGGGCGTCGAGCTCTAGGGCACCCGTCGAGGGAGAGGTGTTCGACGAGGAGGTGCTTGCCGCCGCCGGGCTTGTGGTTGTTGACAAGCCAAGCACCGGTGGCCACGGTTCTCAGGAGGAGCGGCTTCTCCAGGCCATGGGCGCCAATTTCCGGAAGCTCCAGGCGCTCCACCGCGCCCGCCTGGACAAGGCCAAGTCCAGGATGGCAACGGTGGACAAGGCGGAGGCGGACCTCAAGGTGCGCGTCGCCGAGACACAGACTTGGTTCCGCCAGGCTTGTGAGGAGCTGAAGGTCGCCCAGGGTGAGCTGGCCAAGCGCGACGCGGAGCTCACCATGAAGCAGGCCGACATCAAGAAGGCCCAGGAGACGGCGGAGAGCTTGGCCGCCGCAGCCGAGGCCACTCGGACCCAACACCAGGCCGCGCTGAACTCCCAGGAGGAGGACCTTGCCGCGCGTGAGGAGAAGCTTGCCGCAACGCTCCGCGGCAAGGATGAGGAGGTGGAAAAGCTCATCGTGCAGCGGACCCAGGAGCTGGAGCAGAGGCACAGAGAGGCGCTCGATGCCTAGGCTCTGGTTCACGCCGGCAGGGTGAAGGAGTTGGAGGTGGAGCGGGATGAGCTGAAGGACCAGGCCCTGAAGCTGTCCAAGGAGAAGGACACGCTCAACGGTGCCATGACGGAGGCGCAGGGCGCAGCCGTCAGCGGGGCCAGGGAGCTCTCCGAGGCCAACAACTCCATTAAAGACCTCAAGCTGAAGCTGGAGGGTCTCGAGGGGATGTTGTCGGAGAGCAAGGCCCAGGAGGAGACCCTGACCAAAGATCTGGCGAACGAGAAGCAGCTACGGAAGAACGAGACCGCCAACCACAAAGACTTTGTGGAGGGTGAGAATCGCTGGATCAGGCGCCTTGAAGACGTCACTGGCAGGATCACCACGCAGCTGGCACCATGGGGATGCCAACTGTGAGGTACGCTCCGGATCGCAACACGACACCCAACGCCAGGCTGACCCTGTTTTTTGAGGGTGTTCTTGGAGCCTTAGGGCATTTTCGCTCCACCAGGGCAACTTTCCTGGCCAATGAGGCCCGGAGGCTTTGCCGGGGTGCCATGACCAAGGTTCTCACCAAGGTGGCATACTGGAATCCCAACCTCGACTTCGATGCTGCGCTGGAGAGCTTGCCGGAGGGTGTGGACCTCGCGCCGCTCAAGGAGCGTATCGAGCCCATCATCAGTGGCATCGAAGGAATCCAGAGGGTAGAGGGCCAGCGCCGGGACTAGGCACCCCTCTTCTTATTGTTGCTGCAGGTTCAGGACCAAGACAATTTCTATCTTTAGTTAGAACCGCAGCAACAATTGATGTAATATAACTTTGCAGTACTTTTGAATCAGTGCATGTTATTTTCTTGTTCAATTTCTTTCTCTGTATGTCCACCCTACGTTAATCGGGTAGGCTTGCCGGCGCGTAACCCAGGGCACGGTGACCTCGAGGACGGATCCTCGATAGCCTGCCGGGTGCGCTTGCTGCCAGGCGAACCACCTTACCGCCCTCAACGCGGTCGCTCGAACTGTCCAGCTTGACTCAAGTCAGAATCGAGAGTGTTGCCAGTTGCGGAAGGCTACCCTGCCACTCTCGACGCGGCCGCTTGAGCTGTTGAGCGGACTCGAAATAGAACAAGGGCGTTGCCAATCGCGGGAGGGCCCCTTTGCATGCAGGTTTTCCATACAAGGAACGAGATCTCCAAGGGGAATAACCTTATATAAAAAGGAAATATTTAAAGTCTGGCGTGACTTAGCTTTCCTGTCGCCGTCGGTGTCCTTCGCGCTTGGGGGCGGCGTCATCCTCTTGGCCGTCTTATTATTTGGAAACCGTGGCCACGAGAAACTACTAGGCTGGCTGCTAAACCAGATTCTCACGACTGCGCCCCCTACCTGGCGCGCCAAAGATGTCAGTGGGAATGACACCTATGGGATCACTGGAATCCCTTCTACGGCCGACGGGCGCGGGGTTGTGAGAAGAGCAGGTCCAGGAGCCAGCACAAAGATCGTTTACCCAGGTTTGGGCCGCGAGGATGCGTAATACCCTAGTCCTGCTTTGGTGGATGTATTCAGTGCTCTTGAGCTTTCGAACTAGCTACGGTGGCTGCATAGTTCCAAAGAGCCGAATCCCTCTCCAGTATGTCTCGGGCCTCCTTTTATAGTCAAAAAGGGGTTGCCACAATGGCACACAGGAGGTGGAAAGGCGTACAGTGCGCGAGCTTATCGCTCGGCATTACGGACAAAGCGCATTAAATGCGCTACTTAGGTGTCCATTAGCTTTATCGGGGACGGGAACGAGGCCCGACCCGTCCGTCGCCGCTCCATCTCGCTTCAACACGCGCCCAGGCCAGCAATGCGTGTGGTGCCATGTAGGCAGGCACGCTGCTGAGGTGGCGCAGTGGCAGGGTCTTCACGAAGATCTGCATGCCACCACGCAGGTGCTTGCTGAGTCGGTCTGGAAGCCGCGTGTTGCCACGCAGGTGCCTGCCCAGTTGGCTGGGCTGGCAGCTGCATGCGAATGGCCGCGGACCCTTGGCTGGTGCGTGCCTGGCAGTGGCCCTGCTGGCGCCCTCGGCAAGGGCCTTGCCAGGGGCCCGACAAGGGTCTTGCCGTGGCGTCGCACTTGTCCCCGGCAAGGCGCTTGGCGGGCGTCTTGTGGATCTCCTTGGCTAGGATCTCGCCGAGGGTCGCCGTCTTCATAGCTTAATTAGCTAGGATTCACTTCGTGGCGACACGAGGGGGGTGGGGGCTGCTAGCAACTTCACACTTTGCTAGGTGAACCTCGG
>NC_057796.1:139264663-139273914 GCF_018294505.1 Triticum aestivum | reverse complement strand
TAGGTGAATGAACCTCGGTTGGGGGGCATGCATTCATAGCTTAGGATTCCCTTCGTGCCGACACGAGGGAGGAGGGGGGCTGCTAGCTACTTCGCACTTTGCTAGGTGAACCTCGGTTTGGGGGGTGGGGGCATGCATTCATGGCTTAGGATTCCCTTCGTGCCGACACGAGGGGGGCGGGGTGGGGGCAAGCAATACCATGCTCTTTGCGAGAGAGGTGCCACATCGAAGTTGCATTTGGTATTTAAAAATCAAACCACCCTTTTCATACATAAATTTGGTCCACATGCAAGTGTGTTCGTGTTCTAACCCTCTCCCGCGTCATTTTGCGCCAAATATATGAACATTAGACAGGTCGGATGATGCAACAAACACGGTTCACTCAAACTAATAGTGTTCCACGCTGGTGCACCTATCACGCACACATCCGCACAGTACATTGGGCTCCACGAGGCTCCCCCTTTTCAATAGCATGGCATTTCACTCCCGCGTTTTACTCCCACGTAGTAAAATTTTCAGTACCCGCGTCATTTCCTCGAACACCCCGTGCCCCCCTCCACACACACACACACACACACACACACACACACACACCCCAAAACCTCCATGGGCATGCGCACACACACACACCCCCTCCCTCGCTCGAAACACTAGCAAGGTCCCCGCCGCCGCTTCCGCCGCCGCAATGTCTCCATTGTCAACATCTGTCGGTTTGCCCGTGCAGCTTACCCACCGATATCCATACCCAGGCCGCCCTGAGTTTCTTAGATGACACCTGCCAAACATCCCCTTTCCCATAGATCCCCATCCCCCACTCTAGAGCGTCGCAGCCTAAGCCCAGCTATGCTTCCCGTGGAGCTCGAGGAGCGACTGGCCCATAAGAGGTGTATAGCGGTCTCTTCGCCCGACATCGCTGAGGAAGTTGACGACCACTACTGGCGGCAGGCACTCAAGCAGCGGGCTAGAGTATGCGGGCATGTCTCGTCCGCCAGCTACGACATCAAGGTCATCGACAGCGACCCCCTGAGGCGGGCTGTGTCACAGGTTAAGTGGCCCACCCCCAACCCCTCGGGTTCAACCGCCGTCGATCTCATCCATGGTCCCGCCGCTTATCTCCTTTAGCTCGCTGTCAAGAATTTGCCATTATACATCGCCATCGAGCCCCTTTTCTCATTTATGAAGGACAGGTTCTGCAACGCTGGCTTGGGATCCACAGCTTCCAAGTCAGACCTCTTCGACGACGACCACGAGGAGGGCACCCTCTCCGGCTCTTCCAAGGGGAAAGAGCCCATATGCTCTTCCAAGGGGAAAGCGCCCGTCTGCGACATCAGGGAGGGCACCCTACAGCCGTGCTCTTCCAAGGGGAAGGAGCCCATCTGCGACAACATGGAGCGCATCCAGGGTCCGTGCTCTTACCACGGGAACGAGCCCATCTGTGACAAGTGAGGAAACCCATGATTTGTTTTGCCGTGCCTCTTCACAGGGGGAAACCCATGATTTGTTTTGTCGAGTCCCTTTTGTAGTGTAGTGAGAATATGTCCAGTTTTAATTGCTATATCTGGTTGTTTGTAGTAAGCCTTGTTTATTTCAGTTGTTCACAATGTGATGCTCTATATGTGCAATTATTTACTGTGTAGTACATTTCATCAATCCAGTTTTAAACATACCAATAGGAATGCATATATTTGCTTGTTGTTAAGCCTGTTATAGCTAGCATATTCCTCTTTTAAAGTTTTTGTATTGTTCGGTTGTTTGTAGTTAGCATATGTTCAGTTTCAAATGCTATCTTTGGTTGTTCGTAGTATGCCTTGTTTATTCCAGTTATTCACAACGTGATGTTCTATATGTGCAAGTATGTACTGTGCAGTTCAATTTCATCAGTACCAGTTTCAACAATACCATTATGAATGACTACATTTGGTTGCTGCATCTTGTAGTTAACACGCCTTTACATTTTTATTTAACCATAACCAGTGTACTTAGACTGGCACAATACCAGTTTGAATGACTATGTTTTCTTGTTGTTAAATGTTAGGCCTGTTGCAGTTAGCACACCTTTCCACTTGTTTTGCTTTACTTCCGTGCTTAAACCTACACACTGAAGCTATCTTTTGGAGATTATTTTGTCTGCCATGTGTAATTTTGGTTGATGTTTAGCCTGTTTTGCTTAACATGCTTCTCGATGTACCTACACAGGACAATTTTAGGAACGATTGTTGTTTTCCATCAAGGTTAGTTTCATCCCATGGCTTATATTTGCTCACTGGTCAGGATATCGGTAGCTGGTACCATATAGGCCGACGGTTGATAAGGAACTAATCGGTGAATCGGACTTTTAACTGAATATATCTGCAACCCATTTTTCCTTAGGTTAACTAGGGCCATATGTAATATATCTGAGGCTACATAGCAACATGCACTATACTTAATGTCTAAATATGCAAACCTAGGCTACATAGCAACAAGGAAGAGTGTTACATTAATGTTCTAATGATGTCTAGATATACGTAGAAGAGCAGCAGCAGCAACATCAACAACACAACCCTAGTTGGATACTCAACTTAGCTAGAGGTTAGAGTTAGTTTCTAGCTCATGACTAACCCTGAACTAACTCCATCCAAAGAGTTGTTTGGATGGCAGGGTTAGATTGACAATAAATGCACTAGGAGAACTAGCTCCAATTAGCACCTCTTGGGTTGGATAGTTTTTTTGGGTGGGTTATAGATGCAACTAGATCAAACTAGCCCTCATGTTTAGATATACTTTAGGGCTATTCGAGCCGGAGCTAGCTCAAACTAACTGTAACCCATGGATACAGAAGCAGTTAATCAGCCGATAATTTGTAAGCATGAACTAAACTCCTTCCGGCCCATAATATAAGATGTTAGTTCATGTATTATGTGAGTATATTGGATGTTATAAGATACTCCCTCCGTTCCACTACTAGGGAAAACCCTAGTAGTAGCGCTGGTGCCAGCGCTACCACTAAGGCGCTACAACTAACTAGTAGCAGTAGCGCTGGAAAGGGAGCGCTACTGCCATACCTAGTTAGCAGTAGCGCTTTCCTTTGGACATCGCTACTGCTACTTGTAAGTAGCAGTAGCGCTTGTTCTAAAAAGCGCTACTGCTAACTTTTCCTGTATTTTTTAAAATATAGCTTATTTCCGTTGTGTGGTTTTATATAGTACTTTCATCATATGATTTTATGACCATGATTACTTATTACATATAACAGTGGGTGAAATGAACGTGGAGTAGATTCAAGTGGAGGCAATATGTGGTGCATGTCGAAAGTACTACTCTAATCCAAACTTGATCTAGTTTGGATTAGTAGTACTTTCGATGTGCACCACATGTTGGCTCCACTTGAATCTAATCCAGGTTCATTTCATCGACTGATATATATAATAACTCATCATGCTCATATAACAACTTAGCATCATGCATCATCGATCATAATAATAAATAACTCATCATTGGTATCATAATAACAAGTCATACTCATCATCATCGATCATACAACTTCTACTCGATACCACATCATCATCATAGTCATCTAACCAATCCTACTTAGTTGTTCTTAGCACATGATCATGATAGCATAAAACAAGATAGGCCCTGACTCGCCATTATGGAGAATGGAGATTATCATGTCTCCAATTCTTGCCTTTCGCACAATGTTGCTTCCAAGTACCTCCTTACGGCTGTCCATACATTTTTTCCATTCTTTGATTTTTCATGTCTTCACTTCTTTTAGAAATCCGATATGGATAGGTGAGATTCGTAGGATGACCTAGCCATATGTTCAAAACATCAAGGCAACCATTCTGATACATCACATGAGGCACACAATCCTTTGGAATTTTCTGTTGAAAAACATAGTAATAACTTCGTAGTTAGCAATGTAGTTAAGTTTTAAAAGAATTTATGCAAAAGATGCACAAATGACGTAATAGTAAAAAATCTTACCATGGCATCTCCATGGATGTTATCGTAGTTCAACACGTGCACCAGTGGCACATATTGACCATAATGTGGAGGAGTTTTATAATAGATATTGTAATTCTCAAGATCAGTAAAAATGCGACCAGATGATTTTTCTCCTGATAAGTTAACTCAGAGCCATCGGTGTAGTAGGTTCTGTCTACCATGTTACGCACATTGTTTGAACAATGAAAATAAGTTGTCAACTATTTTGAAATGAACAATATAAATTAGTTAATAACTATGTTTGTGAAACTCACATAGCGGTAGAATTGGAAGCGTATCAACAAGGACCCAAATGTCCATATTGTCTTGGTCGATGTCAGGATCACCAAGATCCATGGTGACAAGCATACCCTCATAAAAACCATACATCTTGCAAAGTGCTTCCCAATTTTTGCAACCAAAATGTGTTACGCTCTTAGAATTATACATATTTACTTAAAAATCCATACCATAATGAGTCCTTAGGTGAATTTTCTTTGTTTCGAAATTTTCATGGTCTTCAAAATCCATCCTCTCCAAGACATAGTGTCTTGCATGGCATGAGATAAGCTACTCGAATTGTAAAGGATGAAAATTACATGTTGAAATAGTTGAAGTCATGCTTAATTACGAAAAAAACACTTGTCGTCGTTGCGTGCCGTTTCAACATCGAAGGTCTCCTGGAGCTTAATGTTGAAGCGCCGATCTTCGTCCAGGTGAGGCCTGTCGCACAGACCTCAGTCGTCGTTGCACCAGCTGCACTCCCCCGGGAGATTTTCGTCGTCTGATGACGACATTTCCTACGTTCATAATTCAAAGATTAAACTTGTACAATTCAATATATGTACTACAAAAATTAAATTAGATCATTATTATTCATCACGGGTTGACTATCGGTCTGTTGAGTCTTTTTCTTGAAAACTCTCAACTCGCATGGTGTATACATTCGACCGTTGGTGATGGTAGCTCCTCCTTTCGTTCCCGAGTGCATTACACCAAAATGTCTAGCACACGGGAACGAAGGAGAAGCGACCCCCACGACAAGAGTCGGGATTTTTCGTCCTCTCATTTGTGGTGGAGACTCTCACTCACTGATTCCTCTCTGACATTTGCGACCGTCGGTGATGGTCGTTACTCCTCCTTCCCCTAGTGCAGAACAAAGGTCTAGCACTCAGAGAAGAAGGAGAAACGACCCCCATGACAACAGTCGGGCTTCTTCGTCCTCTCTCATATATGGTGGATACACTCCCTCACTGATTTTTTGAACTTCGGTGATGGAGCCTCGACAGACTTAAAGTCAACCCGAAATGTCATTTAATTATTTTCTAGAAAATCCAGGCCACTCGATATTTCCTACATATTCTAGCACAAGTCATGCCAGAATTCACGAAAAAACGGCATGACCTTTGCTAAAAAAGGACATATCGAGTGCCTGAAATTTGCCGGAACGGAAATTAATCAACAGTCCGGCAAAACATAGGCCACTATAGGAGGTGTAACCTGCAAACATGGCCAGCCACTTGGGCAAGCACATATCCTATTTGAGCAACACAACATATACATGTTTATATCTACATCATATGGGTAGGCACATATCTAAATCGTAAAATAAATTAGTATTCAAATTAGCATTCGTTCAATAAGCAAAACTAAATCATCTCTTTCGTCCGTACATCGTCGAATATTATCACTAATAGATCTTTAATAGTATCATAAATATAACATCACTAATACAGCTAAAACCGTAGCGAACGATGGGTATCGGCGCGGGCGGTGGACACCCAAAGATAAGGAACCATCACAGGATCATAGCTCCAGTGAGATCCCTGAAGAACCTCCCAGGTATTGGAGAACCTGCCCTCCAACGGAACCATGTAGCAACGGACGTGCTCGTCCTCCTCGCTGACACGGTGACGTACCACCTCCGCGGGGTCCTCAAGCCTCCGCACCGTCACTGGCCCACCCGACCGCCACCAAAGAAGGTTCGGGTTAACAACGGGCTGGCTCCTCACCAAGCTGCACCCCCCGGAAGGTAGCACCTCCCAGTACCAGCCCGGCAGAGCCCAGTCCCGGACATGGCTCCTCACCAAGCCTAATTGCTTCAACTACGAGTCGACGACGAGGATGCGGGATAGGCATCGTCGATGTCGATGCGGGAATAATTGCTTTAACTAAAAAAATAACAACAAATGTGACACCTAAAACACCTAAATTCTATTAACTACACCTAATAAGAAAACCTACATTTTGAATATGATTCGATCATAACTAGGGTTCATACTACTTTATTCTAAGATTAAACACCTAAAATACCGAAATTAAATTAACAACATGGGGTGGCTGCTCTCACCTCGATCGAGGTCGGAGGGGGCCGGTGACGGGGACGACGGCGGGGATGATGCAGGGGCTCCTTGATATCTGCAAAAACAAAATATAAAAAAAATTATTATCGTCATCTTAGGACTTAGTGAAACTCCATAAGCTACATTAAGTTATTGTATTCAAATTTACTTATTCAAAATTTCTAAAAATTTCCTATTCTATTCAAAAGACCTACATTTACTTATTTTTTCAATTTCATATTTTATTCTATTCAAATTTACTTATTCAAAATTTCTAAAAATTTCGTATTCTATTCAAAAGACCTGCATTTACTTATTCTTTTCAAATTACTTATTCAAATTTTCTAAAAACAAAATATACTAAAAAATACATTTACTAAAAACAAAAACCTACATTTAACAAAAACTAAACCCTATTTACAGAAAGTGGGAGGAGGTGGTGGGAGGAGGCCAGGAGGAGGAGGAAGGAGGAGGAGGAGGGAGGAGGAGGGGAAGGAGGAGGGAGGAGGAGGGGGCCGCCGGAGAGGGAGGAGGAGGATCGGAGGGGGCCACCGGCGGAGAGGGAGGAGAGAGGAGGGCCGTGGGAAGAGGGAGAGAGGAGGGCGGCGAGAGGAGGAGGAGGGAGGGATGGAGGGAGATACCTTGGGGGACTCCGTGGCGACGGCAGGCGACGACGTGCGGCGAGTGAGTGTGTGAGGGAGAGTGAGGGACGCGCGCGGGGCGCCGGGTGTGGATAAGGTAAGCGTAGTCGTAGTACTTTTTAGAAATAAGCGCTACTGCTATTTAGCAGTAGCGCTCATCAGAAGACAACGCTATTGCTATGTACAATAGCAGTAGCGCTTTTTAAATACGAGCGCTACTAGTATACCTACACTGCCATGCAACCGTTGGCAAATATAGTAGTAGCGTTTTTTATAACACAAGCGCTACTGCAACATGAACAGTTGCAGGGCTCTTCGGTGACAAGCACTACCGCTATTTAGCAGCAATGCTTCCTTATAAAAAGCGCTACTACTAAGGTCCTGTGTATAAGCATTTCCCTAGTAGTGTTCCTAAATATTTATCTTTTTAGAGATTTCAAATGGACTACCACATAAGGATGTATATAGACATATTATAAAAGAGTGTTGTACTACATCATTGCGCAATTGCTGTTTAGCTTCTAATATTAACTTGGCGTGCGAGCACATGTTGACTGTAGGACGTGGCCCCTAGAAACTGGCAAGCCCATAGGAAAGATTTGCTCTACAACTTTATTTTCAAAAGGATCTTTTACCTCTCTTCTTTTTTGAGTTTTATCAAATATTCCCTTTTAGTTAGACAATACCCCTTTCCCCTTTTGACCACACGAAGATTCAGCTGATGAGGCTACTCTGAGAAGGACAAGATATCGGACAACTAAGACCACTTCGGAATGAAGAGGATTTTACCGTACATTATAATAATGGAAACTACAACGGTTGAAGACTCCGATGACTAGGAGAATTTGAAGGCTCTGAAGAATTTCCAGATTGGTATGACCTAGGAAGGCTACCCTTATGGAACTTGTCAGACGATTGAAGTTGTCAATGTCCAAGATAAAGGTGTGTCAGAGGAAGACCGGAACATGGAGCGTTAAAACTCAAAGTTTTTGTCAAGAAAACCCTAAGGCAGGAGATATCAACTATGGAATGATAGCTCATGCAATGACAAGGGCAGAAACACGGCTATCCATGATGTTATCGCCCGCTTATTCTATGGTCACCGTGCTGAGTTAAGCATGCATTTCGTCGGAAGGATTGGATGACAAAAGGGCTAATGGAGCACCTATCAGCAAAAGATGAAGTTTTAACCTTAGCCGGTGTATCGCCAGGATCTGGAGTATTACATCAAGAATTTTAAGATGGACCTGCAGGAAGCCGTATTTGACAAGGAAGCATTTCATGAAGAATTCAGGACCCAGAAGCTGAAAGTAGCCAAGCTGGAGGAGCAAAACCTCGAGATACCGGAGATTCGTCAGGAACTGAAGGACAGTAGGACCATGGTTCATGCCAAGGATGGAGTGTATGAGTTTCGATGGAACCGTAACAATGCTTCTAAGGGTGGTAGCACCCTAGACTCCCCCCTGTGACGACCGATGGATTTTGAGAAGACCCCCGAACCTAACCTATTTCTTTCTAGCCTCTCCGAATCTCGAGGGCGAGATTTATTTAAAGGGTGGTAGGTTTGTAACATCCCAATTTTTCAATTTGGATGTTATACATAGATCATCATATGCATATCATATTTTTACTTGCAATTTTGTTTGTGATCCTAGAAATCTTAAGCAACTCAAGGACCCAAGGAGAGAGTTGGAGGTTTCACAGATTTTGATATGTGAATTTAGTTCAAATTTGAAAAGAGGATCAATTTGATTTAAATATTTTCTCTTCAATTATTTCCGGTAATAAAAATAAATGAGAGAAGATACTATGACTTCTTCAACAAGCGAGAAATATTGGAGAAGAAATTTTAAAATCAAATTATTATTTTATTTGTATTTTATTTGAATTAGGGAAAAATTGCATTTTTTAAATTGCATTTTAGTCCATAAAAATGTTCATGTTGTCCAAAATATTAGGAGAGGACCGTGAAAATTATTTCTGGAAATTTTAGAATTTTTATTTATTTTATTTTTAGATTTTTCTGTTCGGCGAAATTTATTTTAAAAAAACTTTCGAACTGGGACGGCCCAGCCGAGCCAGGCCGCGGCCTAGGGCGCTGCCGCCGCCTTCTCCCGCCGTGCCGCCGCCAGGCTCCAGGAGGAGTCCGAGCCGGACTCGCCCCTCCACCGCGACCCCTCCCCAAGTCGCCACAGGCCCCCTCTTAAATACCCCCGACCCCTCCTCCTCACCCCGCCACCCACCGCCGCTCGCGCTGCCGCTGAAGCCGCCGCTGCCGCGCTGTCGAGCCGCCGCCGCC
>NC_057796.1:139208626-139264354 GCF_018294505.1 Triticum aestivum | reverse complement strand
CCCTCGCCGCGAAGCAGCCGCCCGGGCCGCGAAGCCACCGCTGCCCGATGCCTCGCCGCCTCGCCCCGCTCGCCGGAGTACGTCATCGCCGTCGCCGGTTTTCTCCTGCGAAACGGTCTAAACCGATTTAACCTGCCCGATTTTTTTTTTGTTTCGCGAATTAGATCCGTTTTATTTTTTTAGGAAACCAGCGACGAGGGGCGACGACAGAAGGAGGGGCCTATTTTTTTCGGTTTCGCGAGAGGGAGATCGGTGCGGGCGATTCTTAGCCGGGGGTAGGTCAGCCCAGAGCGGAGACGGTCGATGGATTGGAGCCCGAGGCGGAGCGAGTCACGGCGTCGAGGCCACTGGGAGTCGGAGTCTGGTGCTTCAAGGCTTACTGCTGCAGCACGCGGCGGAGGTGACCCGGTCAAGGCGGCTCACCGGTGGTGGCATTCCGCGGTAACGGCTCAGAGTCGAACGTCGGCTCTCCAACGTGGAGCGGCTGAAACTTGACAAGGCGGAGGCCCGGCAACTCGCGGGGGCAGCCCAGGTAGGCCACGGCGGGCACTCGAGATGGAACGGTGGTTTGGCGATTTGACGCCGTGGATGGCCGTGGCGGCGATGCTGCTGCGGTTGAAGCGCAGGGTGCGGTCAGTGGCTCTTGAGCGGCGACCCGGCCGTTTGGCGGCTTGACCACTGCGGCCAAAGAGGCAAGACGCGACCGGCGGAGGAGGCAGCACAGGCAGGCCATCCTGGTGCGAGAGGCCCGGGGCGCAGAAATGGCCATAGTACGGGCAGAGGGCGGCTCGGAAGCAGGCTCATGGCGCAGCGATCGCAGCCGCGGCGGTGGAACGAGTCCACGCCCAGGATCCCATCCAATCCGAGTCATGGTTGACTTGGCAACCCCACGCCCCTTTTTCTTTCTTTCTTGTGTGCAACGCTGCTGATTGGACATCTCGTCTCATCTTTCCTTGTATAGCCTGCCTCCACCTATGTATAGCTATCCGAGATAACAATTCAGAAAACTGAACTAGTACTCAATCCACGTGAGCAGCCTAGATCCTGTTGCTCCTTTTGTATGACAACGTGTACTAGTAGTTTTTTTTGAATTGTTTGGATTTCTTACCACATGCATGTGTCACGTGATACGATTGATGGACGCTCTATCACTCGAAAATCGCGGTAGCGACAAACACCTTGGAACTTGGCGCGTCGTGAAAAACCTGCTGCAACAGGAAAATACGGTCTCGGCGATTTGTGATTCGACCGCTCCTCAATCGTATAGCATGCTTGCAAAAAATTTTGTTGGTCCCTGTGATGTGATCCTTGCATTGATTGATCTCGAACACATCCTCAACTTGCAGCGGCGATAGTAGACCCGACGCAAATCTTAATTTTCTCTGTATAATCATGAGCTCCTCGATCCCTGAAGAGATCCCTCCAAGAACTCAACACCACCGTGCGCCAGCCCCACGGTGGGCGCCAACTGTCATGGAATTGTCATGGCAGATGTCCTAGTGTGAGGACTTAGTCGTGAGGCCAACGCATCTATGTGGTAGCTTGAGAGAGGTTGATCGGAATCGAGAGACGCAACACAAAACAAGGGTTTAGACAGCTTCGGGCCCCGGGAAACATCATCCGGTAACAACCCTACATGCTGCTTGTGGCTAGGTCTCATTATGCTCACGAGGGAGTCGCCACATAAGCCGGCTCCCCTTTAGTTGTGTCTAGCCTTAAGATTTTCTTCTCCCCTCTTGGGGTGCCCTGCCCCTCCTTATATATGTTGAAGGGGCGGGTTACATGTAGAGTCCAACTCGGATTGGGACTTAACCTATTCTGACGTCTCACCATGGGCTTCTTAACATCTTAGGCTTCTTAATGTCTCGGGCTTATTAACCCCAGGTGACTCTGTCTGCTGGGTCATAACTGTCTGCCGGGTTATAACTGTCTGCCGGCTTATCACTGTCTACCGGCTTATAACTCTCTGCTGGCTTATAACTGTCTGCCGGCTTACAACTACCCGCCGGCTTACCATTTGTCGGCTTATAACTGCCTGCTGGCTTATAATCTGCCGGCTTACCAATGAGTCACCAAGCTTAGCCGGGTTATATCTCCAGCCGGGTCATACCGCGGGGTATATCCCCGACAGTTCGCTAATTAGCGAACGTTCACCCGAGTGTCTCTGTTAGCGAACGTATTCGTTCGTTAGGTTCTGTTAACGAACGTTTGTTCGTTAGGTTTTTCTTTTTAGTTTTATTTTCGACCAGGGATCTATCTGCGAATACTTTTCTTACAGATTAGTCCCTGAACTTCAAATCCTCGCTACTTTTTGCTCGTTTGACCAAATCCAGTGAAACCAACGCAAAAATCTTCATCTTGTTCCCTCTATCCAGATAATCAACTTGAACATGGTTTTGACAATTTAAAATTTGTTTCAAGGAGATTTGAATTCGAACTTCTTTTGATCGTAGTTTGAGTTTCGTAGCTCCGATTCGATTGATTCTTTTTGCAAATCGAAGCTCTTCACTTGTACTTTCAGTTTGGATCTTTTCTTCTGGATTTACTTTTGCACCTTATGCTTGAGTTCTTATGTATGCTATTGTTTGATCAAGATAGAGTTTCTAGAGTGCGAGGCTTGCTACTAGGAATCACTAGGGTTTTCCGATCGTCAGCAAGGCAAGTAACACTTTGATCATATCCCTTTATTACCCAGTTTTTATGCATTAGTTTCAACCCTCAAACATTGCATGAGTAGGATTTGATTAACATGTGGGTATTGGGAAGTAGTTGATGAGGTAGCACCTATTGAACTATATCAAACCCTGGGTATTTACTACGTTATGCTTATACTGCTATGATATGCTCGTAGACGTGGTTTGGTTTTGAGAGAATTCATGGAAGATTGTGAGAGATTATTGTTAACTATGGTTTACGTTAAGGTGGCTACTTTAATACACATCTGGGTGGATTGGTTTGTGGGCACCTGGGGAATCCAGTGCTGTCCAAGGAGATCCCGGGGTATCCGTGTGATTTTCCTATGGTTTGCCACCCAGGCTCAAAGGGATCATAAGATTATTCATGCTAGAAACTTTCGTGTGCAGCCACAAGCAATTATGAGCCCTGGCATAGTTGAGTATGTTGTGTCACCTCTTTCAGTGGTAGACTAGCAGATGTAGGGGATGTAGGTGGTACGGTCTACCCGTTGTAAAGAGTTAATGCTTCTGAAAGATTGTGTCTCGGTCATCCATTTCTCAAACATCATGTAGTGCGAGAAATTCAACGGAGGAGATCGAGTCTTGTGGGGAAAAGTGCGCAAACCTCTGCAGAGTGTACAAACTAATCATGATTAGCCGTGTCCCCTGTTATGGACATCTTGAGTATCTGGTACTTGAATTATTATTTTGATCGCATCACTTTATTTAATGAATTTTTTTGGGTTATTAATTTTAATTTCGGATTGAGTTGGGGTTACCTTCTCATTAATTTCAACAAACTTTGTAGTTAAATAAAAATATATTCTTTGTTGTAGGGAAAATTAGCTTTATGCAAAATTAAACCTAGAGCCTCCACCAGCCAAGTATGCATGTAATGATAGCTATTATTCATCATTGCTCTATGGTGTGAATTTGCCAGTACATTCAATGTACTGACCTATATGCCTGCAATGTCTCATGTTGCAGGATTTCTTACGACGAGTAAGGGATACGTTAGGGTTACGATGTCTACACTCAACTTTCACTACAAAAAAATACACTTCCGTGATGATATGTGTTTGTCACAGTAGGTCACGTTTTCTGTCATGCACGTACATCCATGACAAATTTATGACAGAATCAAGATAGTCATACCTATGCTGTCGTAGAAGTGTTCCATGACATTACCAAAATTATCATCACGGAAGTGTCCACTTCCATGACAATAAATCGCGCGTCACAGAAGTGCTTTCGTCAAGGGCGACCGACACGTGGCATCCACCGTAACGGAACGCCGTTAAGCTATCGGGTCTGATTTTGGATCCGATAACCCGTTAACAGCCCGGACCAATGGAGATTTTCCACGTGTAAAATCATCATTGGCTGGAGGAAACACGTGTTGCCTCACCGTCGGGACAAATGTCATCCACTCATTGGACAGGAGGCGCCTATGATAGGTCGACACGTGGCATGGCCCAACAGTGGCCCATTCCGGTGAAAAAGGCCGGCCCAGTAAAAAATAGCAGGCCGGCCCATATAAGGCCTACTTGTGTGAGGTCCATTTAAGCCCACAGCCCATACGAGATGTGCCAATTCGGCCCGTCAACGGCCCATTAATGATTTGACACCATCGCATCCCATCGTCAGTTCGAGCCTGTTAACAGCCCGCTATATATTTGGGCTTAATATCGGCCATGAGATTTCAGCCTGTTAACGGCCCATTCAGTGGATGGGCCAATTTTCACGATGTACATCTTTCAGCCTTTTAGCGACCCATTTAAATCTTGGGCTAATTTCTGGCCCGGTGTGTCTTTCAGCCTGTTGACGACCCATAAATCAGTTGGGCCATTTGTAGTCGAACCTGAGTTTCAGCCTTTTAGCAACCCATTTAAGTGTGGGGACAATTTCCGGCCCGGTGTGTCTTTCAGCCTGGTGACGCCCGTATATCTATTGGGCCATTTGTAGTCGGACCTGAGTTTTGGCCTTTTAGCGACCCATTTAAGTGTTGGGCCAATTCCCGGCCCTGTGTGCCTTTCAGCCTGTTAACAGACCATAAATGAGTTGGGCCATTTGTAGTCGGACCTGAGTTTTGGCCTTTTAACGGCCCATGCCCTTCATGGTCAATACCAGCCCGGTTTCTCTTTCGGCCTGCTAAAGGCCCACAACATAGTTGGGCCATTTACAATACGACCTGACTTTCGGCCTCTTAGCGGCCCGTGCTCTTCAAGGTCCAGTACAAGCCCGCTATCTCTTTCGGCCTGCTAAAGGCCCACAGTATAGTTGGGCCATATGTAGCCCGAACTTAGTAACGGCCTGTTAATGGCCCGTGAAATCAATTGGGCCCACCTGTTGCCCGCTTCGATGTCAGCCTATTAACAACCCGGGAGTTAAGAGGGCCGACCATTAACTTTCGGCCTGGTAACAGCCCATTAACTTAATGGGCCCACTAAAGTTCGTACATGTCTTTAGGCCAAATTAGATAATTTGAGCCCATTACGACGAGCAATTATGCACAGGACCAAAACCGATCAAGCAAAGGTACGGCATACAGGAAAAAATGTTGCACATCCAGCATATATTACAGGAAATTACATCCACTCGGCAATCAAAGAGTGATGCCAATGCAAATAAATGAACAGAACCTAACGATCTACAACGTCACAATCGGCAACCTCAGCACGGATGATGCCCATAAGCATGTGGGCAAGTTCTTGCTGCTTTGCTACAATGTCTCTGAAAACATTGATCAGTTGTTGTGTCGCACGACTATGCACCTCTGATTCCTCCACCATTTCCATCATTCCTTCAGCCATTAATTGGTTCACAAACATACATTTTTTCCGTTGCATTCGAGACAGAGGATACTAAACAGATTCAGATGGCGATTTTGGCAGGCTTGTATTATTGATAGTGGAGAGTGTCTCGACCACTGCATCATAACATAAATTAGGAGGGGAACCAAACAGATTAATCATGAGTTATTGGCATATTACGTGGCCTAGATTTATTGGAAAGAAACAATGGGGTTGCCTTCCTGTTTTCAGAGTTTGTCTTCTTATCTTCAGCAGCCTGCACCAAATTAAGACACTAGCATTGCTATCATTGGCCAAGTCAGATAATAGGAAAGCAACATTGGAACAATGAATGTTTGGGCAACTAGCCAACACTAAATTAACACAATATGGCACAGCTATCATCAGCCAGGTAAGGTAATACGAAAGCAACATTGACACAATGAATGAATGGGCAACCAGAGCGGCACTACAATTCAGTAATGTGCATGATATGAGATAGTACACTCATGCAGCTCAGTATGCAAAACTACCATGCAGTTTTCTTTACAAAAATCAACATTGGCGCCTTTAACATTTTGCTACAACTAATTTTAGATCAGACAAAGGTTGGATTCACGCTGATTAACAAAATACATGTTGATGTAAAAATATAGTGATATACAACAGGTACTTACATCAGCATTGGAGCACAGAGAATTCCCGCAAGATGTTTTCCTCGAATACAATCCCAATGAAGGAAATCTTCTATCATTTACCTTATTTTCTAAAAGAGAGATGGGTAAGAAACATGTAGAAAATATGATCAGAATGCTATAAAATTTTATGATGCGAGGATACGCACACGCTTCTTAGAATGGAGTTGACATTCTTTTGCTGGACTGGAGCGGACTAGTTCTTTGGCCACTGGAATCTGCTTATCATCAATGGGAGTTGGGTTTCTCTGTGCTGGAGCAGTATCTATGAAAAATGGAGTTGGTTTATTATCTCCTGGCGTTTGGATCTTTTGCAAAGACCTGGTTTGTAACCCTTCAGATTCTAACATAACCGTCTTCCCCTTGCATGCCTTATATAGAAGAATGGTGCTTCAATTATAAAACATGCTACAGTAGAGATGGAATAGGTACTGAAGAATAGAAAGGCATGACATATTGACATGTATTCCCTCCATCCGAAAATAAATGGATGGGTCTAGGCGTATTTCAGTTCTAGATACATCCAGTTTTATCCATTTCCGCGACATGTAATCCGGACGGAGGGTGTATGATGTAAGAGCTAGGGATACGACAGGACAACACAGTAAAAAAAACACTGAAAACCCACTGCAAAACCAAAGTAATCAAACCCACTGATATGAGATAGTACACTCATGCAGCTTAGGATGCAAAACTACCAGGAAGTTTTCCTTACAAAAATCAACATTGTGGCCTTTAATCATACATTTTGCTACAACTAAATTTAGATCAGATAAAGGTTGGATTCACGCCGATTAACAAAATACATGCTGATGTAAAAATATAGTGATATACAACAGGTACTTACATCTGCATTGGAGTACAGAGACTTCCTGCAAGAATCTTTCCTCACAGACGATACCAGTGCAGAAATTCTTCTATCTGTTAAGCTTATTTTCTAAAAGAGAGATGGGTAAGAAACATGTAGAAAATATGATCAGCATGCTATAAAATTTCATGGTGCAAGGATAAGCACACGCTTCTTAGAATGGAGTTGACATATTTTTGCTGGACTGGAGCGGACTAGTTCTTTGGCCACTGTAATCTGCTTATTATCAGTAGGAGTTGGGTTTCTCTATGCTGGAGCAGTATCTATAAAAACTGCAGTTGGTTTATTATCTCCTGGCGTTTGGATCTTTTGCAAAGACCTGGTTTGTAACCCTTCAGATTCTAGCATAGTCGTCTTCTTCTTGCATGCCTTGTATAGAAGAATGGTGCTTCAATTATAAAACATGCTACAACAGAGAGATGGAATAGGTACTGAAGAATAGAAAGGCATGACATATTGACATGTATTCCCTCCATCCGGAAAAAAATGGACGGGTCTAGGCGTAGTTTAGTTCTAGATACATCCTTTTTTATCCATTTCGGCAACATGTAATCCGGACGGAGGGAGTATGGTGTAAGAGCTAGGGATACGATAGGACAACATAGTAAAAAAACACTAGTTGAATGTAAAACTGTATGCTAGCGGAATACGTACAGAAAAAACTAAGGCAACATACACGTGTATGATTGGGAAACTAAGATGGCATTGCAACAAAGCACTAGAACAGCACTTCCATGTAAAAAAACATGGTATGGTGGACAGATGAAGTACATACTGATGAATAACAATGCATAAGATATTCAGAAGCATGATGTCCAAATTAAGCAGATGGCATTGCGATAGAGTAGAATGACAGTACTTTAATTTGAAAACATGTTATCATGAATGGAATAGGTACTGAAAAACAGGAAGGCATGACATATTTACATGCATGATCAGCATGCTAAGCACATGGCATTGCAACAGAGTAGATACACTCCTGGACATTATATGCATGTTGTACCCATATCACGGGCCAAGTTAGAGCAAGGACCTTGTGGGGTGAAGAGGATTCAACATCTTTCTGCAAGTCTTCTGAAGAACTGCCTTTACATGTTCCATCATATTGGGTATCATTGACATCAAGTTTATTGGCCTTTGCATTGCTCCGTGAGGTTCTTGTGGATATATCAATGTGTGCAATTATATCTGACATGCATGGAAGACAACTAGTAGTTAGATTTATGTAATGAGTGCCTGTAGAAGACGACATAAATAGTAGGACTGGGGTTAACTAGCAGCAACAGGTCTCAAAAACTAAAGGGAGAACACAGATGAAAGCTATAGAATATGTATCGTTTGTACTCGAGATTAACTAGATGGCACACAAAAGTATTAAAGAATAACATAGGTAATACTAGAAGTGGTATAATACTATAATCACCAGCCTGTGGGATAGCATTAGCTGATGGATGATAACTATGGAACAGCGTTACCTAAAGAACAAGTATCTTAGCTGAACTATGGAATAGCGTTAACTCCTGAACAAGACCCGTAAGAGATCAGCATGAATATATAGTGAAATGTGATAATCTATTTTCCATGCTTAGATGAATAACAAAGCCATAAATGTTGCACACAAGTAAGATGATGGTACAACCTATCTGGCCGCCATCCATAGGAGTGAGCATCATGTGCTGACTTGTCGATGGCCCTGCAGTTGTTGTGGCTGTCCATGTCGGGCCCGCGCATTCGATGCAGGGAACTGTTGAGTGGGGACTATAGCTCCCTTCTGGTGTATGCTTCCCTTGGTGGAGCAGCTGCAGTGAGTCGGAAGACGGTGTGGCTGAAGATGCAGATAACGCATAATGTTAAGAACGACACATCTCTTTTATTTGAAGAAATACACTAAGAGATCAACGGCAAGGTACGAGAGTGGTCGCACGTCTGTTGACTGAGACTAAGTTGGGTCACACGATTTTATTTTATTTTGGTACTGTCCGATCTACGCCGGATGGCTTGATAGCCGTCTTGTGCCTCCCGGCTCACACTGTTAGGAATCTTCCCCGAAGAGCCAGCGACCAACGACAGAGTAGCTTGCCTCCGCCGTCCATGGCCCCGGCCAAAACCCCGCTCCCCGCCCCACCGCACTGCCATGGTTGCGCCGCCCCTGGGCTAATCCCCAAAGACTCCCCATCATCCAGATCCGGCGGCAACAGTACCTTGAACCCACACAACTCTAAGATAGCCATCTAAGCGCTGCTTCTGCAATGAACCTGCGGCCCCGCACCCTTACGTTAGACACCAGCCAACCGGCAGCCTAGGAGCTCCGCCGCCTCGAGGGGTGCTGCTTCCCATTGGGAATCGATTGGCCCAGAATAAAATTTCAGACAACTGACGCCTAAATAAAGTGATTTGAGATGAGGGTGCGACCTATCTGGCGACATGGTGAAGTAGGCAGGTCCAGCTGCCGAGTCGGTGAGGCCGACGCGGTTGCGGTGGCCACCGGCGGTAGGGAAACAGCGATGTCGCGACGGTCGACAGCTACGGGGAAGTAGCGCCGGGACTCTGGACGGAGCCGAAGTTGGAGCCGCTCCGGCGCCGTGAACAATGGCAGGGGTGAATTGGCTCCGGTACGGTTCACGCGGCCGTCGTCGACGCAGCTCCAGCAGCACGGAGTAAGAGGCACACGGCCCAGTGCACGACGGAAAATGGACAGCGTCTCCGGCATTAGGGAGGAGGGCGGCTGTGAAATTGGTGCGGTGGGGGCGACATGGAGGAGGGGCTGAGGTTTCGCGGCTCGGGAGAAGGGAGCTTCCGGGGAGAAGGTCATTTGGCGCCCACGAGGTATGAATGGGGGGGATTGGGAGGGGAGTGGAACCATGTTTTACGGATGCATTTGCCTGAAATGTGAGGGGGAGTTACAGTTCTACCCATGCCTTTAGGCTTCTCGGCTTGGGTCTGTGTACTGAGGGTCGGGGATAGTAGAGTAACTTTGCTTCTCCCCAAATAGTGGGCGGGAGCGATTTCGGGCGAGGAGGGCGTGTATTGAAATATAGTGGGCGCGAGCGATTTCGGGCGAGGAGAGCGTGTTTTGAAATAGTGGGCGCGAGCTATTTTGGGCGAGGAGAGGATGTTTTGCTGACCATGGTTTATGAATTATTCGGCACATGTCATTTCGGCCGAGGAGAAGGCGCGCTTGGATGAAGTTACGAACCTACTCTCGATGCACAACGGGCCAATTAATGCGTCTCCCACATAGGACGATAATTTCACGTCTCCCATTTATTTGCTCGGGCAAATTCCACCGAGCAGAGGATGTTTAACGGTTCGTTCAAAAATTGGGAGAACGAGCATCCACGTCTACCTTACCAAGTCGATTCGAATCAAATTTAGAAATATTAGCTTGCCACTTCTTTTTTAGATGGAGAGATGATGCTCGGGAGTAATGTGTTTTTACATGCTCGTTGCTAGCGATTTACTATATGACAAATAGTTGACCCACTCAAAAACGGGAATCAAACCCAAAATGAAATATCTCGATTCAATGAAATAGCTTGTTCACCAAGTCAAAATAGTGAACTAAATCCGAAATTGAACACCTCAATCGAATAGCATGTTGTACAGTATTATAGTACACCATGAACATGTTGAAAGTCAAATTAATGAACTTGTTTGATATACACATATATCCGTTCATGTGTGGATTGCAGACAACATGTTCTCCAATTTAAATATTTGAATGCAAGTTTATATCGAAACATGGTTTATATCTGTCTTTGATGCATAAAACGCGACCTCCCCCTCTCCCGGACTCCTGCTCTCTCTCTCTCTCTCTCGCCGACAATCTTCAATTCTATCGCACGCATCCAACACACAAACCTTGTTGGTCCTCTCTCTTTCTCTCCATCTCTCTCTCTCTCTTTGTGTGTGTGTGCGTGGGGGTGTCGGTGTCAAAACCGGCGGATCTCGGGTAGGGGGTCCCGAACTGTGCGTCTAGGATCGATGGTAACAGGAGACGGGGGACACGATGTTTACCCAGGTTCGGGCCCTCTCTATGGAGGTAATACCCTACTTCCTGCTTGATTGATATTGATGAATATGAGTGATACAATAGTTGATCTACCACGAGATCGTAATGGCTAAACCCTAGAAGCCTAGCCTATGTGTATATGGTAAAGAGTATCTGTATCCGGACTATGCTCTCCGGTTTATATATGCACCGGAGAGATCTAGGGTTACATGGGGTGGGTTACATAGGAGGAAATCTTCATAATCGGTCGCCTAGCTTGCCTTCCACGCCAAGTAGAGTCCAACCCGGACACGGGTATAGTCTTCGGCCTTCGTATCTTCACAACCCATCAGTCCGGCCCAATGGATAACAGGCCAGACGCCCGAGGACCCCCTAGTCCAGGACTCCCTCAGTAGCCCCTGAACCTGGCTTCAATGACGAGGAGTCCGGCGCGTAGATTGGCTTCGGCATTGCAAGATGGGTTCCCCTTCTTCCGAACTCCAAGATAGTCTTCGGATGTAGTAAATATATCCGGGCTGGGTATGTAATCGCAGAAAATACAATACTCCATGAGTCCAATCTGCTGACAACTGTTTACGACATTGTATCACGCCTGCCCGGTTATTATTCCCAACCGTTGGCTGGCCCGTCGCCCACGTCTCGGGGAGCGATTTTGTTGGCACGTCTTGTCAAAGCAGAGATCGTGACCTCTTATTTACGGGATTTTCAATAACGTAGGTGTGGGTAACCCAACCGTCCTCTGGGTACAACTCTTTGAGGATAGGTAAGTTTCGAGATCCAGGAGGGGACGCTCAATATTCTGGGCCTTTATATAGGGACCCAAACTTGTCTTTCTCTTCTGCGCTTGCTTCTCCCTCAAACCCAGCCACCTCGAGTTCTAGGCCTCGGGTTTCGATCGCCACCAGCCCTAATCATGTTCGGGTCCAGTCGTTTAGGCCGGTGGGTGGCCTCTTCTATCAAGGAGGAGGATATTGCGAAGCTCCGCGTGGCGAGGTATCTGACCCCAGAAATCCTTCATCGGCTTCCTGTCGAGGGGTAGGTTATTCCCACCCCCAAATCCGGCGAGAGAGTAGTATTTGTGTCCCACTTCCTCCATGGGTTAGGGTTCGCACTTAACCCCTTCGTCCAGGGGCTCATGTTCTACTATGGGCTAGATTTTCAGGATCTGGCCCTGGACTCCGTTCTCCTCATCTCGACATTTATCGTCACGTGTGAGGCCTTCCTCCGGACTCCTCCGCACTTTGGTTTGTGGCTCAAGACTTTTGAGGTGAGGCCGTGGGTGACAAAGGAGGAGCAGGCGGAGTGCGGCAGCGTTATAATAAGCAAGCTTGCCAGCGCGGTTTGGTTTGAAGGATCTTTCGCCGAGTCTTTCGACCTATGGCAGCAGGGGTGGTTTTATGTCAGCGAGCCGCGGGGCTCCAAGTGGGAAGCTACGCCCGCGTTTCAACCCGACCCTCCAACTCAGCTTGCTTCATGGATCAATAAGGGCTTAGAATGGGGGTCCGCCAATGAGGTGCAGACTCTGCAAAGTCGCATCCGAAGCCTTACCGAGAAGGGCATCGAACTTGTGAAGGTTGTTCAAGTAATGCTAGTCCGCCGGACCCTGCCATGTTAGCGGCGGCCTCTCCATATGTGGGAGTTTAATCCAGAAGGGCGGCGGACTCTTCAGCACTTCTTCGGCGCTATGCACGAAGGGATGTGGAGGTTGTATTTCGGGGAGCGAGAGCAATGGCCGGACACCACCGAAGACGTTGGCCTTGACTGCAATCATCCGGACACTCTGGTAAGTATTCAATCTCCGAGCACCTTTCATTTAAGCATCTCTTGACAAAATACTGAACGACCCGTCCTTATACATGACTGGATAAAGAAAGCGGCGCAGATCTGGTGTCCGGCGCCCCTTCCCGAAGATCCCGCGTCCGCCCTGCTGACGCGGATGTTAACTCCGACACCGTACCAAGTGTCTGCAGAGGGGGGTGAGAGCGGGGAGCCCATAGGAGATGCCCGCGCTGAGGACGATTCAGACGTTGTGTTCGGGGAAACCGAAACCCTTTTGTCCAGGGGCGAAGGTGTAGAGGGGGCCTTCCATAGCAAGAAGAGGGCCGCTTCTGGAGGTCAGGAGGGGAAACCTTCCATGAAAGGGAAAACGCCATCGTCGGGCGGCTTGGGCCGGGCAAGCGATGTCGATGTAGAGCTTGATGATGAGGACGAACCTTCGTCCCGACCGTAAGTGACACAGGGTACTTTAACCATACCTCATTCCTTTCTTATTACTGAAGTAATCCTTCGACAGGTTAACGCCTGGTGTTTCTCAATCATCCTCCTCCTCGGGAGACCTTCTGCCAGAGATGATGGAGAGTGACACACCTTCTCCAGCCTCCTCGTCCAATAGGGCGGATGATCTTAAGTTGTCGTCCCGGAGGGCTCCTCCCAACCGGCAAGTAGCGCAGGAAACGAGGAAGGAGTTGCCCGACGGTGGCGCCTCTGTCACTCAGCGTTTGGCGATCAAGAATGACGGCCCCGAACTATCCGGTTTACAGCCGGAGATGATTCTCGAGGCGGGTAAACGGATTCCTTCAAAGGAGTGTCGTGCTCCAGCGGCGGTGTCCGAAGACCCAGGGGTGCCGGAGACGCTGACGGACATGCTGCTACAAGCGTCCGTTTTGGAAGAGCATCGTGCCTTAATGGTTATGGTGGTTGAAACGGTTCTCTCCGCGAACAGCGGGTTGAACGAGGCCTTTACGAGCCTTCTATGAGGCTTTGAGGTTTGCGATGTAATGTTGCCAATTGAATGATATTGAAAGAATGCACCTGTTGTGTATGAAGTAGCCCCTGAGACTCGGATTGCCTTCCGAAGGAAGCAATCGGAGGATCAAAAAGATATGCCCAGGTACTAATCTTGGTTTAATTTGGAATACAGGCTACCGCCCCTCCTGCCACTAGTCGAAATACGGAAGTGGCCGAATTGCAGCGAAAGCTGGATATTGCGGAGGATGACATTGCATTGATCAACAGGCGTCTTGACAACTCGCAAGGAATATATTTCGAGCATTCCTTACACCAATGTGCTTGTAATTTAAGCCTGACTCTGAAAAAGAGTTTTATATGAAATGTGCATGAATGTAGATGGTGCCGCCGCCGTGGAAGCCCTTCGGGCGGAGCAGGCCCGGTTTAGTGATGCGGCTGCCGAAAAGGCATCGGCTGAGGTGAAAACCGAACAAGCTGCGAGGCGCCAAGACAAGGAGAAGATGTCCACCATGGCGCACGAGTTAGAGAATGCAGCTAGCCGCTGTAAACTTCTTGAGAAGGAAAATGAAGCCAAAACGGCTGAACTTGACAAGGCCTTACGAGAGGCAAGAGAAGCGCGGTCCGAATCCAGAGCAGCCTATGAGGAGATTTGGCAAGCTGGGGAGATTGTGGCTGGCAAGCCCTTTTTGCTACAGGCTAAGTTCGGCGATTCGAACTATGCTCGGCTTAACCAAGTGTGGAGTTCTCCGGACAATTTTTTAGACTTGCCGAACAGTTCTTCCGATGCGGTGCAGTTTTACCATGCGCAAGAGGGGTATGCAACGAAGAAGCTTTTCTGGTCACAATTTGGCGCATCGAAGCACCCACTGTTGCTGAATGAACAGATGTCCCAGTGGGCCGAGCTGCATAGGATATCCGGCGCTGCCATGAAGAACGTCATAGTCCGGTTGTGGCCGACTAAACCTGTTCCGAGTTGTTACTTCGGCCTGGTGCACCGGCTTGTTGATGCGGTGGCGCGTATCGACGCTGTGAAGCGGTCGGCGTGCATTGAAGGTGCACGGATGGCCTTCGCTCGAGTCAAGACATTCTGGGGGAAGATGAAGGCCATCGATGTTGCGGCGAAGAGTCCACCCAAACGCAAGGACCGTCCGGAACTGGAGCATTATTTTGAAGACGTCCTAGAGGCCGCCCGCTTGATAGAGGGTCAGTGCTCGAAAGACATAATGTTCGTGTGATGTGTATAAGTGTTGTAACAGACAACTTTATGGTTAATCTGTTTTCATCTTTTGCTCGAAAAGCATGTATTCCTCCTGTGCGGCCGTTTTAATGTAATCTGAAAGTTTTCCAGTCGTCAGCTTCAGCCCCCTCATAGGAAAAACGGGGGTGTTCGGAAAAGCATTGAATCACTCTTTATCCAACGTCTCGGTCCGTAAAGGAGGTGATCGTGTGGCGAACCAGGCAATCGGACTATAGGGCGTTAACACTTTCACTTAGCCATAGGAGTTTTATGGCGGGGCTACGACATAGCCCCGGTATGTATGCGACGTATTATAATTTTTGTGCCTTACATGTTTTGATCTGTAAAAGATCCTTCATGTGACACGGAGAATCGCTAAAGATTCGAATCAGTCATCAAGTGGTGGACCAGCTCTCGCTGCATCATGACAGTCAGTTTTTAGCTTTCTCTACTGAGGTGCTCATCCGGTCAAAGCCAGGGCACAATCGCAGTAGTTGTCCCTTTACTATCTAGCTGATAGAGCGGAACGTAGGGTAGCAAGCACAGGAGCCAGGCAACCCAACTATTGACCAAAGACAATGATTCGGAGCTGATGCATATAAGGCCAAACTTGCGACGCCGAAGTACGCTATAGAGCTGTTCGGACTTTTATTGGCGACTCATTCGGTCCCATACCGAGCCCCTGGCAGGTTATGCCGAGGTGCGTCTTGTAACACAGCCGTTACGGCTGTACTCATTGTAGGGAAAGTATGGAACATTAGTTCGGATATAGTTTACTGGGAGTGGAGCAATAAGCCAGTGAAAAATTTGTATATAAAAAGGAAAAACCACAACCCAGCTATTTGACATGCTCGGGGTCGGGAACGGAGGAAAAAAGGCATAGTACAGGCTCAGAATAAAGAGTGCGGTCTACAAAAAGCTGTTTTGGACCTCCTGTCGCACGTCTGCGCCGCCCGTCCTCGGGGAGGAGAGTCCTTAACGGAAGTAGCCCCTTAGGTTAATGTACGGATCCGAACTCCGATAGAGTCTATTGTAGATGCTATCCTGTTGGTCACCTGTTTTTGAGTTATAATAAAGAAAAGTAAGGGAAACAGATAAAAAACATTACGGGAATGCTTGCAGGGTTGTCCGTATTGTGCTTCCGCCGATGCCCATGGTATCTTGAGCGTGTAGTGATGCACACGTGGTGTAAATCTGGCCGGCATAGTGGGTGGGTGGAGAAAGCCGAACTGCTATTTCCGTTCCGGGAGTGGTCGAACTTTGGAGGGAAACTGGTTCTGGCCCCTGGTGTTCGGCTGGCGAGCTTCTCCGTTGTCTTTATCGCTTGATGGCCTCCTCCCCTTGTGCTCGGTGTTAAGCTTGCCTGCCTGCTTGAAGACCCAACAGTTTCTGTTGGTGTGATTAGCTGGCTTATCAGGCTGACCGTGAATCTGACAAGGCCGGTCTAATATCCTGTCGAGGGTGGATGGTCCATCCTGGTTGGCCTTAAATGGCTTCTTCCATTGACCGGGTTTCAGATTGTGAAATCCGGCGTTGACCGCTGTGTCGCGTAATCTTTCATTATTGCTGCGACTGTTGTGTTCGTTTAATCATGGCTTGCCGTTGCCGTCTCTGATTTCGGAAGTGCCCAGGTTGCTGCATTTTTGCTTTTACGAGCGAGCCAGTTGTCTTCTCCCGCACAAAAGCGAGTCATTAGAGCGGTAAGGGATGTCATGGATTTGGGTCCTTCCTGACCGAGGTGACGTGCTAGCCATTCATCCCGGACGCTATGTTTGAAGGCCGCAAGGGCTTCCGCGTCCGGACAGTCGACAATTTGGTTCTTTTTAACTAAGAACCTAGTCCAGAGCTCCCTGGTTGATTCGCCGGGCTGCTGGACAATGTGGCTTAAGTCATCGGCATCTGGTGGCCGGACATATGTTCCTTGGAAGTTGTCACAAAAGGCGTCTTCCAAATCTTCCCAGTTGCCAATAGAATTTTCTGGCAAACTGTTTAGCCAGTACCGTGTCGGCCCCTTAAGTTTGAGAGGTAAGTATTTAATTGCATGAAGGTCGTCTCCGCGAGCCAAGTGGATATGGAGGAGGAAATCCTCAATCCATACTGCGGGATCTGTTGTTCCATCGTATGATTTGATGTTGATGGGTTTAAACCCATCTGGAAATTCATGCTCCATTACCTCGTTGGTGAAGCACAGAGGGTGTGCGGCTCCTCTATGTTGGGCCACACTGTGAAGCACCTCCGGCGGACTCCGCTTACGGTTTTCGGACCGAGCGTGCTCAGGTCTGTTGTGTCCAAATAGATAACCGTTATTACTGGCCGGGGCATGTCTCCGCGATCTGTGTGTCGATTTTGTGTGTCCTGTTCTACCCTCCAGGTCTTGTTGGATGTCGCGAGTGTTCCCCCAAGCTTCTTTATTCTTGCTTGGACGTCCGGATGGGTTGGTATGGTGCTCTACTTGGGCTGCTGCTTTGACCGGACCGAACTGTGGTCAGCCTACCAACTTATTTGATGCTGGTGTGGGCTCCAACGCCTTGCCATCGTATTGAGGGAGCCACCTACAATTGTGGTGGCTTTTGTGTGGGCCGCTAAGGCCGTATTCTTCGGTGGCCAGGACCTCGGTTCATCTATCGTTGAGCAAATCTTGGCTCACTTGAAGCTGCAGCTGCTTCCTCCTTAGGCTCCTTGCAGTGGCTATGAGCCGGCGTTTAAAGTGCTCCTGTTCTAGAGGTTCCTCGGGCACGATGAATTCCTTGTTGTCGAGGCTCTCCTCTTCCTTGGAGAGTGGAAGATAATTGCTATCCTCCGAGTCTCCATATGTGGCCTGTTCATCAGGGCTATCTTGCCCGCTTTCCTGGTCCTCCTATTCGGGTCCTGTCCCAACAGGGTCTTCCTTGTCCGAAGTATTGTCACCTCCGGTGCTAGTATTGTTTTCTCTTGAGTGACGTGACTGAGAGTGGCGTCGGGGGCGCCGGTGTTTGGACTGTGTACCAGGAGATTTATCCTCGACTGGATCCTCCTTGTCATCGTCGAGATCGTCGTTGGGTGTGTCTACCATACACACGTCATACCAGGAAGTGGTCGCCCCACGTCTAGCGGATAGTAAGCTCTAGCCTTGCCCCTCATCGTCGTCCAGACCGTCGATGTCTTCGGAGCAGGGGTCAGGCGTGTTGGTTGGGTCCTCGACGGTGGCTATGAAGTGGGTGGCGGGTGGTAAGCAAAATTCTCCATCATCCGCCGTAAGGTCGAACCAAACATGGTTCGGCGGCGAGCCGTTTGCTAGGGATAGGTTTTTTAGTGAGTTTAGTAGGTCGCCCATGGGCGAGTGTTGGAAGATATCCGCGGTGCTGAACTTGAAGATCGATAGCCGATCAAGTTCGGTATCCGTTGGCTCGCAGGGTTCGGAACTCGATACCGGAGACGAGTCCGGGGTTCCGTTGATGCAAGTGTCGTACGAAGTGGAATCTGCATGCGGCTCCAACGCCGCTGAATCGGTAGCCCCCGTGATGGGGTTGAGTTTCCCATCTTCGGACGTCTTGATCTGCTCCAGATCTAAGGCCAGAGTTATTACAGGAGCTATCTCCTGGATGCGGCCCGACGACAGGCTTAAGCCATGTTCATCGGGGCGAAGGGGAGCGGTTGCCGCGGTCTCAAATCCGTCGAAGATCAAGTCTCCACGGATGTCCGCGACATAGTTCAGGCTTCCGAATCTGACCTGATGGCCAGGGGCGTAGCTATCGATCTGCTCCAGATGGCCGAGCGAGTTGGCCCGCAGTACGAAGCCACCGAATACAAAGATCTGTCCGGGGAGGAAGGTTTCTCCCTGGACCACGTCATTACTGACGACTGAAGAGGCCATCAAACCTTTCGTCGACGGCACAGTGGAACTCTCAATGAAAGCACCAATGTCGGTGTCAAAACCGGCGGATCTCGGGTAGGGGGTCCCGAACTGTGCGTCTAGGATCGATGGTAACAGGAGACGGGGGACATGATGTTTACCCAGGTTCGGGCCCTCCCTATGGAGGTAATACCCTACTTCCTGCTTGATTGATCTTGTTGAATATGAGTGTTACAAGAGTTGATCTACCATGAGATCGTAATGGCTAAACCCTAGAAGCCTAGCCTATGTGCATGTGGTAATGAGTATCTGTATCCGGACTATGCTCTCCGGTTTATATATGCACCAGAGAGATCTACGGTTAGATGGGGTCAGTTACATAGGAGGAAATCTTCATAATCGGTGGCCTAGCTTGCCTTCCATGCCAAGTAGAGTCCAACCCGGACACGGGTATAGTCTTCGGCCTTCGTATCTTCACAGCCCATCAGTCTAGCCCAATGGATAACAGGCCAGACGCCCGAGGACCCCCTAGTCCAGGACTCCCTCAGGGGGGTCTTTCTAGTTCGCATGCATATATACTCCATCTATAGGTCTCTCTCGAACACTATGTATGATTCTCTAGTCCAAGCTAGATATCTTGGGTGCACTCATCGTACGCACACAAATTCGTTGGCTCGTTGCCCGTAACTCTCTCACGCACCACTCTGTCGTCTCGGAGCTCTTCCCCCTCTCTCTCAAACTCTCCATCTACCTGGGTCACACATACACATGCATATCTCACTCGCACTCGATAGGCCCATCTAAAACTCTATCTCTCTCCCTCGTTCTCTCTCTATCTCACACGCACACATGCACAATCTCATGCCTAGCTAGCCAAGTATGATGGTCTCTCACTCAATTGTAGGCACACGCAGTCCCCCCTATATGTATATGACTAGCTAATCTTAGTCTCCATCAAACATGTGGATGGTCTATCTCGATTTCTCTCGGGGCATCTTTCTATCGTGCACGCACCTCCCTCGATCTCCCACCCATATAGTCCCCTCACGATCTCGAGGGGGTCTCTCTATCACAAACACACCCTCTCGCCCTCCCCATGTGTCCATGTTCTCCATGTGTCCCTCTCGACCTTTGTTTCTTGTTGGCCAGACCTCTATTGGACATGTGCTATACGGGTGTCTCTCTCTGTTGCAAACAATCACACACTAGCTATCTTCGTGTATCTCCTCGCCTCGCTTTTCTATCTCGGAGATGCATGTGTGATATGTTCGCCTAAGAAACAAAAAAACACACTCTCTCTCTAATTTATCGTTTGTTGTCACTTTCTCTTTCACACATGTACTCTTTTTGCACACTTACTCATTCTCCTTCACACGCACTTGATCCCTCTCGAATTAGGCACTCTCCTCGGTCCATATCATATTGATTTATTGAAAAGTCAAACATCACAAAGTTTGACCATGTACATGGAGAAAAACAATTACATCTGGAACGGCAAACATATACCATTAGATTCACCATGAGGTGTAGTTTCGTATGATGTATCTTTGGTATTGAAGATATAAATAACACTTGTGTAAACCTGATCAAAGTTTCCAAAGTTTGACTTCTAAAAAAGTACATGCACTGCATTATCGAGCGGATGGAATATCTCTTTCCCCCTCTCAGCTATCTGACGCACCACTCATCCTTATTGGGGCTCCTCAATCTCTCTCAAACTTTACATCTCCCTGGTTCACACATACACATGTCTCGCTCGCGCTATACATATAGACCCATCCAACACTCTCCGCCCTTGTTCTCTCTCTATGTGGCACGCAGCCCCCTAATAAGTACCATAATCCCTCACTCCATCATAGGCGCAAGCACTCCCCCCCCCTAAGTATGATTATCTCTCACTAGCCATCAGGAACACACGTATTGTCTCCTTCCATCCATACATCTATCTCGATATCTCTCGGGGTATCTTCTATCGTGCACACACCTTGTCACTCGATCTCCAACCCATGTAGTCCCATCACGATCTCCAGGGGATCTCTCTATGACAAACATACACTCTCTCCTCCCCATGTCTGCATTTTTTCCATACGTCTCTCTCGACCTCTCTCCCTTGTTTGTCAGACCCCTCTTGGCCACGTGCTAGGGGTCTTTCTCTCTCGGTTGCAAACAACCACACACTATCTCCTCACCTTGCTTCCGTTGTCGAAGATGCATGTGTGATATGTTTGCATAAGACACACACGTTTTTTCTCGACTTTTATCGAGTGTTGTCCATGTCTCTTTCACACACGCACACACACTTTTTTCACTCACTCTTTCTATTTCTCTCTCTCTCTCTCTAGTTAGGGACTCTCTCACGTCCATAAGCATATGGATGTTTTGAAAAGTCAAACCTCAGAAAAGTTTGACCAGGTATATGTGGAGAAAAACATTTACATCTGGAAAGATCATTAGATTCATCACAACATGTACTTACTTCATACTATCATTTATCTGTGGTATTGTAGATATAAGTAATTTCTTTATAAACTTGGTCAAAGTTTCAAAAGTTTGACTTTTAAAAAAATGTTGGAACTACATTATCGAACGGAGGGAGTAGCTCTTTCTCTCTCTCTGCTATCTCTCATGGGCCTCCCCTCTCACACGAACACTCTATACCGACGGATTATACGCTCACTGTGTCAGCGTGTAGCTCCGTATATTGTTTAGTTGACCGGTCAACCAGTCCACATGCTGCCTTGTCAGCTCGTGTTCTGTATCTTCGTGTGCTGGCCCATGTGGCAGTGGTGAAGAAAACTACGCGGTGAAGAAAAAAAAGTTGAAACCACTTGGGGTAGCTCCTCGCACACTAGTAAATCGAGGGCGCATTGAGGACACACTTCTTCCGCGTGGAGGACGCACTCGCGCACAATTCACCACTACGCGGTGGCATGCATAGAAGGACGCACTCGCGCACACCCAGCACACAACACACACCAGCACACGTGTACACCGGCGTCGCCGCCGGTTGAGATGGACGGCGAGGCAGCCAACAAGCGGAGGCGGCTCGAGCCAAAACCGCATCCGGCGAGCCTGGACTTCATCAGCAGCCTCCCCGATGACATGCTGCTCGTCATCATCGGCCTCCTCCCCACCAAATCTGCCGTGCGGACCGCCCTGCTCTCCCGGCGGTGGCGCCCCCTCTAGCGCCGCGTCCCCCTCAACCTCACCGTCGGCAGCTGCCTCTGCGACGGGCATTGCAAACGCATGGCCGCAGTCTCCAAGATCCTTTCATCGCACCCTGGGCCAGCCAGACGCCTTGACATCCGCATGTTCAGTACCAACTGCAAGGTCCAACCCAATTTCGACGAGTGGTTCTTATCCCCCGCCCTAGATCAGCTCGAGGAGCTCAGCTTTGAAGCTGGACGATGTCGCTCTCTGCCGCCGTCCGCGCTCCGCCTCGCGCCAGCGCTGCGTCGCGCCAGCTTCAGCTCCTGCTATCTTCCCCAGATTAATGCCGCTCCCGCCCTTCTTCTCCCTCAACTCAAGCAGCTCGACCTCTTCGATGTTGTCATCTCGAAGAAGGCTATGGAGCACCTGCTCCGCAGCTGTACTGCTCTCGAGTACCTTCGTCTTGAGAAGATCCATGGGTTCATTAGCCTCCACATTGCCTCGACGAATCTCCGATGGATTTATGTGCCTTGCTGGCCCCGCAACAAGACATCAATTGGGAAGAGATCACTCCAGCTGTTCCACGTTATGGTCATTGAGAATGCGCCTTTCCTTGAGGGATTGCTTGTATCGGATCTAGAAGGTCCAACAAAAATCAGGGTCATTGACGTGCCGAAATTGACAGCGTTGGTGCCGTCTGCCAAATTCTCCGAACTCTTTATTGGATCCGTAATCGTTCAGGTACAGCACTCATCTTCTTCTCCGCCTTCTTGAAATTCACATTTTTAAATTTCTTTTTGATGTATTTACAACCGTCTTCCAGAAAATGATTCCCACAAGCTTGACCCAGTCTATGCGCACAGTGAAGATCGTGGCAATAAAATCTATCGGCCCCAATCTGGATCAAGTTGTTGGATTCCTTACATGCTTTCCGTGCAGGGAGAAGCTACTCATCGAGGTGAAACTTCTTTCCTATTAGTAAACGGTAATCACAACGTAGCTCAAATTTTTCATAATTTTCCCAAATTACGATGACAAGTGTAGTGTTCAAAACTGCATCTACGCACTGCAGTGAAAGAAATGTTTTTAGTATTTTTTCTCACATGATCACCTGCATCATTTTTTTGTTTTACTATTATAGTAGCCTAGGCTAGTCATAGTGGAAAGTAACTTAGACTACTCCAGTAACTCTATGGTTACCCTAAGAGCAAGTACTACCTCCGTCCTGGTTTACTCTTTCTATTTCCTAGTATCAAAATTTGACCATAGATTTAACTGACAAAATGTTAATGCATGTCACTAAGAACTATATCGTTGGATTCGTATTTGAACATAATTTCAAATGGTGTAATTTTTAGTGACATGCATTGGCATTTTCTTACGTAAATCTATGGTCAAAATTTTATACTAAATAGGAGGTAGTACAAAAGTGGGCTATAACGGCCCTCCACTATGTAGGCCAAAACACGTGCCAAATTCACTTGTGATGCACTTGGCATCGATGCCCCTCCATTGCTCACCTGGTGCCCCAATCTGGATCACCTACTTTGCTCCGGTGCCAAATTAACTCACGCAATGGAAAAACACTTGCGTGGGAGAGAGAGAGGACCGAGGCAAAAAAAAACACTTGTTTGGGAGAGTGAGAGGCTGGTGTAGTTGGTTTGATTGATTTGTTTATACATGTGGGTCTGTGTGCACAGTGGTGCCAATTCTCTCACATCGCGAGAGCGGTGCCAAAATCTTTTGATTTGACATTGGTGCGTATTATGTGGCATACTTTTGCGAAATATGGCATCGGCCTCATAGTGGAAGGCAACAAATGCCCAAGCTCTTCACGTACTCCTAGGTAAATGAGAGGAAAGAGAGAGAGAGAGAGTGAAAAAATATCACTAGCTAGCCAACCCTATTGTATGAGCGAATGATATTGGTACCTCTTGATGACACGGCAATCTTATATAGCCAGCTGCTCTAATATGTTCTCTTCTTTTGCAGATAAAAAAAGACCCGAAAGTGAAAAATGTGCTGCACTATAAGAATCTCATTGAATGCCTTGATCTCCATCTTACAGAAATTGATTTGATCGACTACCGAGGCAGCACATCTGAGATTAAATTGGCCAGGTTCTTTGTTCTGGAGGCAAGTGTGCTCAAGGTAATGAGGTTTGGCGTTCTCTAGCGCAGCAATGAGTGGCGTGCTGATCACCGCAAGCGTCTAAGCCTAAATGACAAAGTCTCCGCAGAAGCTGAATTTGTTTTTGAAACATCAAGTGGCCAGAGACTCGAAAACTTATTTGCCCATTAGTGACTTGTCAGGGCGGTGGATTTTAGTTTGTACGATAATGCTGCATCCACCTAAAGTAACGAAAGTTCTTACGTAAACTTCCTAGTAATTCCCTCTTCGTAGGTGCAGCATTACTCCTAACATTTGTAATATCAGTTTGAAACTTGTAATATTGCCGTGTCCTATTCCTGCGTTTTCAAAATCCTGTGAATCAAACAGGTCCTGAGTTGGTAATGATGTGTGTCTTCCATCTTTCACCAATAGCCGCCGGATCTAGATCTGACGCATACAAACCAAACTTCTCCAGTTTTGCAAAAAGATGCCCGCACTTGTTCCCTATTTACAAACAACTCCTTGTCTCTCACAATCAGCCTTATCTCCTCCCCACCACATCTAGAAGGCCATGGAAAAATCTGGCGCGATGGCCGCTGCCGGCGCCGTCCACCCCCCAATCTTGGTGTTCCGTGCAATGCACGGGCATCTACGCACGGGAAATTATGTTGAACACGGCTAGTTGTAAGCAGGCTAGGTCTACAGCCGTGATGATAGTGACTGCAGACAGTGAGGCTGACTATGGTATGCCGAACACGGCGCCTATAGTCAGGTGTCATCTCCGGCGTAGGGTCTTGTCACTTCACTATGAGGAGCAGCACGTAATAATTTGACCAACGGGTAGTACAGTGCTACTACATTGGTAGTACTACTACTACTAGTACTAGCACCACCGTCTGGATTTAGTAGTACTACCACGTCCATCTGGATTTATTATTTGACTAGCAATATCTAGTAATGCATGTCACAAAAATTGTACTACTCCCTCTGTAAATAAATACATGGTGTATTGTTTTATTCCTATCGGCGATATAACTTAATGTCTTTTTGCTACTTAATAGGATTACATGCAATGAACTAACCACTGCATGTGATGTTTGGTAGTCTCAAGTCATTGAAAGCATGCACAGGCACGGAGGGGGACACCGCTTCGTTGACTTACTGCACCTGCCTTTGGGTGTATGATACGTGGGCCCAACGGGTGGCTGGCCAACCTGTCATATAGCCAAAGGCAGGTGCAGTAGAGGGGCGAGGAATAGATGGCCAACACGCACGTGAATTCAACGTAGTGTGCACTTCTCATATAAAGGCTCCCGCCAGTCCAATCTACGAAATCCTACACACCTACGCACCCAAGGGCAAGAGTGATCACTCCAATCGCAAGATCAGTTGACTAGAAGCTAGACCCATGGAGGCGATGAGCGCGAGCATCAACCCGCTGTGCCAGATGGTCCACGACGCCGGCCTGCGGCCCGGCACCAAGGAACGTCTCCAGGTAGTGCTTGAGGCCGCCAGGGCGAGGGGCCGCTACGACAGCTTCGTCTCCTTGTTCGACGAGGTCCTCGTCGGCTTCCTCGACAAGTTCACCATCGTCAAGAAGCTCGCAGACGACCTTGACATACGCCTCCAGCCCATGCGCCCAGGCTCTGCGATGCCTGCCACCCTCAACGGCCTCCATGGTGAAAACCTCTTCGACACACTGGTGGCCCTGCGACTGCCCGCCGTCGCGCCGGAGAATGTTCACCTCGAGGTTGCGCTCGCCGCGCAGCGCCTGGCGCAGCAAGACACCATCGACATAATCACCCACGTCTACGCGCAAATCGTCCATAAGGACTACTGCATGCAAGAGGAGGACAATAGGACGCTGGCCTTCTTGGACCACAGGGAAACCTTGGACGACATTGTTCAGAAGCAGGTTGAGCTTGCCGCCAACGCCGCTGCTCCTCACACGTCGGTTGGTGACCCGGTGCACTAGGGCGTGAGGATGTCGTTGATGGATCCGTATGTATCTTTATCTTTCCGTCAAATCCATGTAGTAGTATATGGTACTACTAGTAATTATCTTACCTTTCGCGTCAACTTCATAATTTTCCTACGTACTCCATGCATGAACCGTGCCAGAACCAAGCTTCTCATTACTCTAGGGAAAATCGTTATTTCTATCTATCGGTCGCGCCATGGAGCCGAACCAAATTTTACAAGTTACAAGTTCAAAAGGAAAAGACTGTCATGTTCGCGTCGCACCCCCACACGGTTGGTCCGGCACGCTGCTCAAGGGGGAATGCGTGCTGTGTTGCATTTTCACTTACAAGTGGGACCGCAGTTGAGCAAACTGACTATCGGCAAACCCCCACCCCGCCCACCACGCGATGGCTGAGAAAACAGGAGGGAGAAGAGATGGCTGTAGCACGGACTCCAAGAAAATTGGTGTCGGATGGGACTCGTGTGGGTGGCGTGTGTCGTACTGCATGACATGAATGCTAGTTATGGCGCATGCCACCCCACTATATCAAGGTGCTGGTTACGTAGAACAAATTTCCTGGAGTCCGTGCTCAGCCCTCCTCTATCTCTTTTCTCAGCCAGCCAGCTGACGCGCGGAGCCCATCATCTGTTTGCTCATATGCGGTCCCACATGTCAGTGAAAATGCAAGAGGACCCACTGAACCTGCACATCTTTCACCTCGACGTGCTGGTGATGAAAAACAAATCCAATAAAGATCTTCAGTGGCCGCTTTTGGAGTTACTCAAGAGTAGTAACATTCTATTTACAGTTTAACCCAAGATGCACATCACGTGGCTTGAACTACCACTCTATTTTCTTGCATGACACGACCTGGATGCTGGATGTCCCACGTGGCGGCAAAAGGAGGAAGAACTCGACCAAATCTTCGGTTGTGCTCTCGGATTAGACTAGTTGTGCTAACTTCAAATTTTATTGTGTAGAATGGATGCATGTTTTGGTATTGGGAAGAAGAGTACAACGATATATTGATAGAGCGCAATTTAGTAGATGTTCTAGCACTTTTAGATAGCATAGAGGCTAGAGATGAGACTAGTGCACTTGTTGATAGAATAGAGGCTAGACACGTCTACTTCTTTACACTCAAAGAAGAAAGAAGCACGCAGGATCGAGCCTCCGCAGATCAACAATGAATGCATCGAGAAGGCACTAATCCAACTTATAGGAGCAGTTATGGAAGTTGGATATCTTCTAAAATGTATTCTTGTGGTTCTTGTTTTTCTAGTCAAAATTTTGGTGATGTATTTCCATGTACCAAAAAATCAATGATGAAAAAAAGATATGTGTTTGCAAAGAAAAATGTACGCGGCCGGGATGCGTCCGCGCGTTCGGCGCACGGCCACCGCATCCGAGAAATGGCCCGGACACGACCCCATTGCCCTACCCAAACGGACAGAATCCGGGAAAAACAGAAGTCCGTTTGGGGTCGTGTGTTGGAGTTGGCCTTACAAGTGGGACCGCAGTTGAGGAAACCGACTATCGCCAAACCCCCACCTCGCCCGCCGCGCGACGGCTAAGTTAGAGAAACGACGAGGATGAAGAGATCGCTATAGCATGGACTCCAACAAATATGGTGTCTGATGGAAGTCGTGCTGGTGGCGTGTGTCGTACTCCTGGACATGAATGCTTGTTCTGGCCCATACCACCCTACTACTCCTACTACTTATAGTAGTAGTATCGAGGATTCGAGGTGTTGGTTACGTACAGCGAACACATTAACATATGGCCCACCTCACACTGTGCCCAAATTTCCTGGAGTCTGTGCTAGGTTAAAAAGTGTTCTTTGTGAGGATGGGTGGCTGGTCTCAAGTTTAAAACTTGTTGTATTACGTACATAGACGTAGAGATAGTGCAGCATGTGAAGCTAGTACAAATAGTGTACTATTGTTGATTGGCCTCATCCGATAACCTGTTGCAATGCATGTACAATTATGTATTCGGAAAATGTATTTTTTTGCCACGTCGCAGCACCCACTCAGAGAAGCGACTCGAAAGCCATTCATAAATTTAGTAAGTTTATCATAGGCATATCATTTTATTACATACAACAGGTCATCATCCCACAACGACAACGAGGATACATTATAAATAGTAAAGTTTTCATCACACAACAAATAACAAGCAATGAAATGAACTTCAACTCAACCAATCCTCGGCGTTGGAAACGCTTGCTTTGAACCACAAGTGATTCTCTGGGAATGGCCAGCTACTGTCAATCTCGAGACCAACGCAGGACTGATCATCCAGGTTGAAGCGACCTACTATATCACGACCAGGGTAGAGAACTACCGCAATGTCCGACGTATAGATACAGTTGCTTCTCATAAATGGTAGTAACGTTGTGCCAACAGCAGTTGGATCGCCTTTCACCATCATTGGATAGTTTTGTCCAAGGAAGAGCGAGTTTGCTCCAAGACTATCAATACTGTACCAGGGAGAAGGTGTTGGTGCTAGCACAGTAGTATCCATCCTGAATACCATGCAACGGGTGTTGGAATAGGTCCGGAGAGTAGTATCCATCCAGAATACCATGCACAGTAGTATCCATCCCGAATATCAGGAGCAGGGTAGGGAACCACCGCAATGTCCGAGGTATAGATACAGTTGTTTCTCATAAATGGTAGTAACGTTGTGTCAACAGCAGCTGGATCGCCTTTAACCATCATTGGATAGTTTGGTCCAAGGAAGAGCGAGTTTGCTCCAAGACTATCAATACTGTACCTGGGAGAAGGTGTTGGCGCTAGCACACCAGTATCCATCCCGAATACCCTGCAACGGGTGTTGGAATAGGTCCGGAGAGGGTGACCATGGGAGACAACACGTGCTCCCTCATTAGTAACAATCTCAGTGCACTGTATACAGACAAGAAGAGGTGATCCATCGGAATTAGTTGCTAGCCGCCACTGAGTATATAAGTCCTGCTCGTCCTCATGATCGTGATCATCACCATCGTCATCTCCCCCTTGGTTATAAAAATTTTCAAGTATAGGTGGTGGAATGTTCACAGGACCTTGGAAACACAAGAAGAAGGTTAATTAGTAAAGGGAAACTTGCTAACCCGCATGCATGTGGATGAAACAATTATAATTACGGTGGAAGACAAACATACCGAAACAACGAGGATCCCATGCAAAAACAATGCCACGAGTGGTGGAAGCATCATAGTACTCATCATCCATGTACAGAAACTGATTTTTGAGCAATATCCATGGACGGACCATGGAATCAGTAACGACAGCAACAAGCTTGTCGAATATAGCAACAACTTCATAGTTCTCGTAATTCCAAGAGCGGTTGGGAACTCGACAAATTGCTATCTTCCGTAGATGACAGCCAACATGATCATATTTGAACGTACGTAGATCATCTGTGTGCTCAACCTCAGGGCACTCTGAGATTTTTGGAAGTGGAATCCGCTGACGAGTGTACACATTCACAAGTTCCCACTCGCAATTGTACCCAATATAAACAACCCAATCTCCATTTGCGCCAGCCCAGGCCTTACCCTTAAGCGATGGCATCTTAACATCACACATATCATTATCAAGCGGCATTAACTTGCACAAGACGAGGCCTCCGTCGTCCGCGCCCATGCGAACAGGCTTATAGCAAAGAAGATAAGGGAGATCAAACCGCTCCTGGACCCTTTGGTTCCTTGTAATGATGTTATTAGTTGAGTCGAGAATGTTCTTCAATGAACCTGCCATGCTAGCCGAGGTGATGACGTCGTACCGATCAATGAGTTCCCCCACCACATCATCTTTCAGATCGGGGCAAGAATAACGGGGTCGTTTCCGGCTTGTTCCCTCCATGGAGAAGACGATCGAACAATGGCAGAAGGAAGGGTGAAGGCAAATGGAGGAGGGAGAAAGAGCGTGCGACAGCAGTTCCAAATCGAGAGGGAAAGGCGAAGAGTCGGTAGATGGTTGCCAGTTTGCCACGGTACATGAAGAGGCGCCCCGGCCTACACGTCCTTTCGGAAATTGTACAAAAGGACTCGCCATCGTCTCACTGACATGCTGGAACGGGACCACATGTCAACGAAACATGGTGTGTAATTTCTCGTGCAAAATGCGATCTGGCCGCGTTGGCCCGAAGTGCCGTATTATTTCTCGACTTTATTTTTTTAATGGCGTGCCATTCAGTTTTGAAGCACGACTAACTGGTACTGTTTGCAGAGAAAATATAAACTACTCTACCACTACTCCACCTCTAGTACTAGTAGTATAAAAAAGATATATAGGCTGGAGCTTCAGAGCTTTCTTGCTAAGGGCTTCCCACTTGCTTCTCACACTATCACCCTCTCTCTATATCTAAAAAAGATGGCCTCTCTCTCCCTCCTCACCGGTGGTCACAGATCCGCCGGGGAAGAAAAGGACGTGCAACATTGACGCACTTCTCGTGGGCGAGCGAGGTCACGCACTAATGACAAGGCCATCCTCTCAGACCTAGCGCCCGCGCGGGATGGCCTCCGTCCCCAAGCTCGCTGCCGTAGTGCGTGCGGAGGACGACAACCACGAGCGAAGCCACTTCCCGCCGACCCTCAGGTATGCTACCTCTTTTCGAACCATACCCTTGTTCTATTGCCCCATCTTCCATGTCGCGGCATGTGGATCTTTTTCCACTCCACCATCTTCCCAATTTGCTATCCTCTGCTCTGCTGGTCATGGAGACGAAAACCTTAATTTGCACTATTAAAGGAAACCCTACTTCATGCAGACTAATCCATGTCTGGGTTGAATAAGGAAAGGAAGGGAGACTGTACTTTCCAAGAGAGTAGGCATCGAACCCGCATCTAGGTTGAAAAGGGGAAAATCAGTAGCTAAGGAACGAGTCTCGTGTCTCTTGGTTGAAGAAGGGTAGAAAGGCATGACAATGCAATAGAGAATGACCAGGTCGATCGGTTTGTTGTCCTCACATAGGAAAAAGGTGGCTAAACATAACAAAAATGGGACGTAATCCACATATGCTGCCTGGATATTTGTTGCTCTGGGCAACCATACCTCCCTCACCACTCTATGCGTCCGTGGAGGTACATCGTACTGGTGCGCCCACTGTCCGAATGGGCCTCCCATGCTCTTATTGTCCCTTTTTTACTGTTAGTATAACGCCAGCAGTCAAGTCAAGCAATGCTACTGCTAAAGTGATGCCACATTTAACTAATGCCGCACTCAGTCTAATGCCACCGATAAATTTAAGCAATGCCATTTAATGCCACTGGATTATTTCAGGGTTAGCTGTTGATTGCGGATGTATTAAAGATTTTCATCTAAGGCATTCTAATGTTGTTGCACAGCCAGTATACCAATGATGAAACTTGTTACTACCTTCAGATTTTTGCACTGTTAATGCTTATGGATTACATACCTCAGTTTCATGAGATAAGTTAATTTTTTTGTACAGTGTCACCAAAATGCCAAGGCGCTGATGTCATTTTATTTTGGTTAAACTGCACAAAAAATTATGAAGACAAGAGGAAAGGTCAAGAGTGGGCACCTCCTCCTCCAGCTGTTCTCTTGATTCGTTCGATCAAGTTTTTATGTTTGATCGATTATCAAGATTGGGATAGCAATTTTTAAGGCCCCCCGAGTTCAAAATGATATTTACCTTGGAGGTACATGGTTTGCAATTTTTTTATACTGTCATTAGTTAATAATGCTAGTTACCTTCAGACTTTTGTATTTGGTTTAATGCTCATGCACAGCTAGTATACCAATGCTGAAACGTGTTACCTTTACATTTTGTATTGTTAATTCTTATAAAAATCTTCCAGTGCCAGAGTTTATTGAAATCTGTTCAGTAAAACCATTGTACTGTACCCTGTAATAAAATAACTACTCTACTGTTGCACTAGCCACTGGATTAGTGTATATTTGCAATATTCGAAATTTCGAATGGTGTTGCATTAGCGTATGGACATAAATAAAGTGTGGCAAGCTTTCCCAGATATGTGCTCAAGAAAACTACTACCTGTTTTTCTAAATACTAGATGTTTGGGTACTTTAAACTGAACCGTGAAGACGTCTTATATTAAGGAACAGAGGGTGTAGAGTTCACTCAAATTATCCCGGTAAAGCTAGTCACACCTTTGTTAAAATTAATTTTCATTATGTTATCGGAGGTGGTCTGTAAGTTTGTCTCTAATGCCTGTCGACTACATACCTGACATCATGATGTAATGTTAAGTCATCTCCTTTTGTCCAGTCTCACTGAATTGTCAAGGCGGTGATGGCATTTTATTTTAGTTGAACTGCACAAAATATGCTTAAAAGAAGAGGAAAGGTCAGAAATCTATCATTCTTTCAGAAAGAACTATATATGCCTTTCTGACATCAGCCGTTGTTGCCTTATTTATTCCTTCAAACAGGTGGTTAGAAATAGTCTTGCTACCTTTTCCCATTAAGAAATTGGAATGCTTATATTTGTGAGTCTATGCTTCAACTAGTGCCACTTTTATAGTAACCACACTTTCAATATCTATGCAAACAGGGATGCTCGATTTTAGTGGAACTGCACAAAAAGTCCAACTGGTTCAACATTAGGAGCATGTTTTCTTCCAAACCTTTATATCCAATTGGTGGCACTATGAGCTGTTCATTAAGAAGGTACATGGTTTGCTACTATCTTGCTACTCTTTTTGTACTGTCATTAGATAGTAATACTAGTGGTTTGCATGTGAATTTATTGGCAAGGTGGACCTACATTGGAGGTACAGGACAGGATTCAATGATTGGATGCTCAATTTTGGTTGTATCGATTTCACCTCTTCCATCACTGCGAACATGGATATCCTTGGTCTGATGAAGAACATGCGCTATATTTCTGCTCTGAACAAGCAAATCAATTCAGTATGAAATTGTCCAGGGCAAAACATGACTGTATCAAATTGTCCAGTGCAAAACATGACAGATGCTAAGCGGAAGAGATATGTTTAAACCGAAAATACAAGACGGGGTATATGTTTATTTGCTGCTTGATATTTGTGCAGACAGAGATGTCTGCCCGTTGCTATTTGGCAAACACACAAAGTGACCGCAATTTTGGTTGAACTACACAAGAGAATAGTATAGTCACTGCATGCAGTGCCATTTGAAAATAGACACAGAAAGATTGGATAGTCACTTCATGGACTGCAGAAAAGTAGTATTGTACTATTTATTGGCCAACACTAGGTGATTCATTGCTTTGGTCTGATTATACAATCGGCATCATTTTGCCTAAGCTAAAGTTTGTATTCTGAAAATAGTCTCGTCGTGTGATCGAGGGAAGACCAAATCATATTGCAGTGGATGTTCCTCCATCATGTGTGGTTCATTCTCATGGTTCCAACTGTTGGTGAAACCACTTACGTTTGCAAGAGGAATTGTAGACTTAACAAACAAATTTGTCATTCAGTCTGTACTGAATGTTGGCCAAGAGAAGCATCCATGTTAGTAGGAAGAACATATGTTTTTTTCTAGATCTTTGATTTTTGAGCCACATATTTGTATATGATCTGTGAATCATTGAGATGCATTAACATGTTGATCTTATGTATGGGAATCGTACTAGTTGGTTTTAGTTGTCGCTGATCTTTGCTTTTGGAGCTACATATTTGTATATGATCTGTGAATCATTGAGATGCATCAACAGTTCCTTATATCTGTTCGCTCAGTGTTTACAAGTTACTGATCGATCACTAGCTAGCCTACTAATGCGCTCCTCGCAGTTTTAGTTGTGACACAAGATCCGAAGTGGCAGTTTTTTGAATAAAAATGCCTACCTCTGAAGAAACTGAAAATCTGCTTTGAAGAAAATGCCATGCGAATCTGCAGAAACTACCAGTGAAAACGTTCGCAAATGCCTTATCTCCCAGCTAAAGTTCATCAACTAATGCCCTCGGCTGCGACTCGTTGCATGCTGCTCCGCGTACTAGCTGCGAGCGATTTTGAGTGCCTGCATGCAGCCGGCCGTAATTAAGGCAGCTAACTGATGCAAAAAAAGATGAGCTTTAATTGTTGCAGGCCTTTTAAATCCATGGAATCATTATTGACAAGGAGGGAGATGATTCGAGTGCACTCGTTTAACCGTCATGCCGGCGTGCGACCCAGCACGGACGGGACGGGATGGCACAGTCAGAATTTCTGTTTCTCTAGTTTTCCACAGCAAGCTGGCGCGCTAAGCCATGCCTGCTTAATTATGCATTGAATTCCGATGACCGTCGTGCTACCTTCCACCTATAAGTACTGTTTCCCGGCCTTCTATGGTGGCACCGTGACCCAACTCGCCCTATCCTCATAAGCCCCCACCGGCCCGACGTTGCTCGCCACTTATCCTTGCTCTCGCCACGTCTGCCATGCCCCCGCCCGTCCGCGATAGGCGAGGCCGGAGGCGGTCACCGCCAGAACTAGTGTTCGGTTTTTCACTGGAAGGCAGACGGAGGGAGGAGGCATTCTATCGGTCTTTAGATGGCAATGCGGAGATCGAGGACTTGTTGGAGCGCGACCGCCTGGTGGAGGAGCAGGAGTTGTTGGAGAGCGACCGCTTGTCGGAGGAGCAGCGTATCGCCGATTTGCGCCGCCAGCGGGACATGGAGCAGCTGCGCACCGATGCTCTGAGTCGCGAGCAGAGTGCCCGCAACTGGCCGACTACGTGGAGGCCGGCACCCGGCAAATAGCCCTGGAGGCTGTCGGGCGCGCACGCGTTCGCGACGCTGATTTTTACTACCAGCTCGTCAAGTGGGTTTCCCGCTTAGAAGCCGAAGCTTTGGTGGACCATGCCGGCATGGAAAGGGCCAACGCGCGCGAGCAACGCGCCCTATCGCACCTCTAGCAAGTTCGAGGCGAGGCGGAGGATGCCGGTGCCGACATTTAGCGTGTACCGCAGATGGCGGCCGACATCGTCTAGTTAGCTAAGAGTAAGTTAGTACTTGTACGCTACTAGAGTATTAGTGGGAGTAGATAGTTAACTTGGCTATGATGGTTGTCAACGTGGAAGTTCAATACTCTATATGTGGATCAGACCTGTTACTTTGCTCTGAATGTTGAACTTTCCGTTTGAACGTATGGAATGGGTTGTTATTTTTTTAAATGGGTTGTATTTGTCCTCCACAAGTTTAGAGGCTGACTTATGGGCCTACCAAGTTGACGCGTACACAATCAGGAGATGATTATACGTGGAGAGGATGACAGCAGGGACCCGCCAAGGTCATGGCAGTACGCAAGCAAGTGCCTCCTTATTTCAAGCCAATAAAAAAATGGCTCCTCCTAATGGATTTCTGACATCTGGGTCCCATGCCATTGTCAACGTAGTCAATAAACGAGAGAATTGCACAACGAGCGGCTGACACCAGGGACCCAGCAGCTCGCCCAGTTATTTTTGTTTTGGGTTAATTTGATAAATGCCACTCCAAATCTGGAGTTTCTGAGAAATACAACTGCAATTTCCAAACTTTGAATAATGCCATTTCATGCCATTTCCAGTGGCATTTTTCGAAGTCTGGAGTGGCGTTTTTCAAAGTTTGCAAATTGCAGTGGCGTTTTCCAAAGTTTGCATAAATTGCAGTGGCATTTTTCAAAGTTTGGAAATTGCAGTGACATTTTTATGAATCGCCATAATTGGAGTGGCATTTATCTAATTTGTTTTTGACACGGAAGCAGGGTGTCAACTGGGCTGTGCGGGGCACTCTGGCCCGTCTAGACAGCCTTCTCTTTTATGTTTACCACAGACCAGCCCAGTAGTTTTTTTTTCTGAAAATTGCTAGCCCAGTTTTTTTGTTATTTGCGTGGACAATTTGCTAGATTTTATATTGATATCCATTTATTTTTAAAATCAGTTTGAATGTGACTCAAAATTTCGGGATTAAAAACAGTTCGGACCGCACCGAAATATGCAAAATTTCGTATAAAATTTTAACCGTGGCCACAATATGGGCTGTAATGCTAACAAAAAGAATATGGGCTCCATAAAAACCTTAAGAATTAGCAAATGGACTGCAAATTATTAGAAATAATGGCAGATGGGCTGTATGCTGTTTTCCACAGATTTGAGGCTTTCCTAAAAAAAAGGTTGATGCACAAGTAGTGACTGTTGGATGTCCATCCAACAGCCGTTGTGCTTCTTCAATCTCTGGTCTTTCTGCTCCAGCCGCTCAAACAAGCACCGACGGGACTGCCTGCTCCCTCCTCCCCGCGGCCGGCTGTGCTGCCGCGCAGGCCTCACCACCCCACCGTACTCCCATCCCTGGCCTAGCCATCCCTCTACTCACCCACACCTGCTGTTATTCTCCGGCGAAGGCAGACGAACCAGTAAACCCTCCTATAGTCGTACTCCCCTCCGCGTGGGAAACAACTGCCTTCCCTGTCTCCGTGTCGTTCCCTTCCAAAGTCTCACAGTCGTCCACCGCCCTGGTGCTCTCGGCGCAGCCTGGTCAACGTGGTCAACGACCGAATGCATCTAAAGTGGACTGTACGTGGAGAGGCTGACAGCTGGGTCCATGGCCGCACGCAAGGAAATGCCTCCTTATTACGCGCAAAATAATGATTCCTCCACCTGACATCTGGGACCCACTGAAAGGGCGTCTATATTTCGCGAAAAAACGTTACAGCCGCTGACAGCTCGGACCCACCAGCTATATCTTTGCACGCAAGGAAGTGCATCCTTATTACGCACAAAAAAATGAATACTCCCCTGCTAGCTGGGACCCAGTATAGTGGTAGGCTGACTTGTGGGCCTACTAAGTTGACGGGGACGGAGGGTTTTGTCAACTTAGTCAATATGCACGATTCTAGCTCTAGTGACCGTACGATGTCCATCCAACGGTCGTAGTGCTTCTTCAACCTGTGGTCTTCTTGCTCCAGCCGCCCAAACCAGCGCCGGTCATGCCTCGTGCTTCTGCCTCCTGTGGCCGGCTGCGATGCGGCGGAGGCCTCACCGCCCCCTACTACTCCCACCGCTGGCCAGGCCATCCCTCTACTCACCCACACCCCCTGTTATTCTGTGGCGACAGCAGCCTCACACCGCAGCGAACCAGTGAACCCTCATACTCCTCTACGCGTGGGCATCCACTGCCGCGTCTTCCCCGGCTCCGCGTCGTCCCCTTCCTAGGCCTCATTGTCGTCCACCGCCCTGGTGCTCTCGGCGCGGCGTGGTCAACGTGGTCAAGGAACGACTTCCATCGGAAGAGTACTGTACGTGGAGAGGCTGACAGCTGGGTCCACGGCAGCCGCAAGGAAGTTCCTCCTTATTACGTGGAAAATAATTATTCCTCCACCTGACAGTAGGGACCCACCGGACGGGCCACCGTATTTGGTGAAAAAAAAATTCCCTTCTGATTGTTGGGACCCATCGGACGGGCCACCTGTCAGCTCGGACCCACCGGAAGTGCCGCCTTATTACGCACAAAAAAATGAATACTACCCCAGCTAGTTGGGACCCACCTTGGTGGGTGGCTGACTTGTGGGCCTAATAAGTTGACGGGGACGGAGTGCTTTGTCAACTTAGTCAATATGAACGATTCTAGCTCTAGTGACCGTACGATGTCCATCCAACAGCCGTAGTGCTTCTTCAACCTCTGGTCTTCTTGCTCCAGCCGCCCAAAGCAGCACCGGTCGTGCCGCATGCTCCTCCCTCCCGTGGCCGGCTGTGCTACCGCGGAGGCCTCACCGCGCCCTACTACTCCCACCGCTGGCCGGGCCCTGCGGCGACGGTAGCCTCACACCGCAGCCGAACCAATGAACCCTCGTACTCCTCTCCGCGCAGGCTTCCACTGCCGTGTCTTCCCCGGCTCCGCGTCGTCCCCTTCCTAGGCCTCGCCGTCGTCCACCGCCCTGCTGCTCTCGGCGCGGCGTGGTTAACGTGGTCAAGGAACGACTTCCATCAGAAGAGTACTGTACGTGGAGAGGTTGACAGCTGGGTCCACGGCCGCAACAAGGAAGTGCCTCCTTATTACGCGCAAAATAATTATTCCTCCACCTGACAGCGGGGACCCACCGGACGGGCCACCATATTTCGTGAAAAAACGTTTGCCCCTGACTGCTGGGACCCACCAGCTACATCTTCGCACGCAAGGAAGTGCATCTGAAAAAACGATTCGCCCCCCTGACTGCTGGGACCCACCGGCTACATCTTCGCACGCAAGGAAGTGCCTGACAGTCGGGACCCACCTGATCGAAGCATACGTAGCGTTGTCATTCTGGTCGTGAACGTGTACGTACATACTGGTCGATGTAGAGGCGCGCACGTGTCGTAGTAGAGTCGCGCACGTAGCATGTACACGTACGTACAACGGCTAGGGTCCAAGAAAGTAAATACGACCACGTACGTACATACGGGCGGGGTCTCGAATGCCTACTTGCGCGTACGTACGGCCAGGGCTCGTGTACATGCCTGGGTCGGAACGGAGAAATAGCGTCGTCGTCGTGTTCATGGGGAGGCAACGGAATGCATCATGTTCATCGGGAGGCCACAGAACACGTGGGAGCCAACCGGCTTGGACGGAACAGCCGATGGAAACGAGACCTGGCGTACCGCAGAACGGAGGAAACGGCCTTGTGTTCGACCGGCCACGTTCGAAACGGGATCCTGTTCATCGGGAGGGGTCTGGCGTACCGCAAAACGGAGGAAACGGACCTCCTACGGTCGAAACGAGGGTCCTCTTGATCGGGAGGGGTGTGGCGTACCGCAAAACGAAGGAAACGGACTTGTGTTGGAGCGCTACGGTCGAAACGGGGGTCCTGTTCATCGGGAGGGGTGTGGCGTACCGCAAAACGGGACTCCACGGGATACTGTTCATCTCCACCGTCGACTCCCTCCAGCCTCCACTGGCTACTGTTCATCCACCATCGACCTCCTCCTGCCTCCACATGCGACTGTTCATCCACGGGCTCCTGTTCATCCAGCCTCCACCACACGCTACTCCACCAGCTACTGTTCAACCAGCCCTCTCCACGGGCTCCTGTTCAACCACCCTTCCACGGGCTACTATTCATCTAGCCCTCCACCGTCTACTGTCCATCCTGTCCTCCACGGGGTGGTCCTGTTCATCCAGCCCTCCACGGGCTCCTGTTCATCCAGCCCCAACCGGCTCGATCGATCGGGGTCCTGTTCATCCAGAGGCAACACCACGGGGTCCTGTTCCTCCACCCCTACCAGGAACTGTTCATCCATACCCCCCAGCAACGCTGACTGTTCATCCAGAGGCAACACCATGGGGTCCTGTTCATCCACCCCCACCGGGAACTGTTCATCCAAACCTCCCCAGCAACGCTCACTGTTTATCCAGAGGCAGCATCGATCGGCTTCAGTTAGTACCAGTAGCGAAGGAATCGCTCGATCGAGTTCAGTTAACAGCCATCGATCAATCACTCGGGTTCAGTAACGCGTAGCCTGCAGTGCAATCGCTCGGGTTCAGTTAGAGCCCAACGCCTTGCTTGGGTTCAGTTAGAGCCCAATGCCTCGCACCCACGCGCGCGCGTGTACGAGAGAAACGCGCATCGCTCGGCCCCGACCACCCACCGTAACCGGGAACACCCCGATATTTTCCACGCCCTCGCTTCTACCACGGTTTTTTCCGTCATGGACGGCCCAAAGAATGTCATGCAGCTACGTCTCTGGCCCGCCCAGGATGAAAATCCCATTTTCTGTCATGATTTTTTGTCATAGAAGTAGGACCCCACCACATCTATGATGATACCGGGTTTTGTCACAATTATCATCATAGAAGTGTCATAAGTATGACAAAAAAAATCGTTCGGCCCAAAATGTCACGGATGTGTGCTTTTTTTGTAGTGTTTGCCGTTGGTGTTGTTGGGACTCCACAACTTTGTTGTTACTTCCGCTATATGGATTGAGGTAATAGTATTTACGTTACTTTTCACATGTGATTTACCTTTGTTATAAATCCTCGAGTACTGTGTATGTCAGCATACCAATCCAGGGATGATACATAAGCACAGAGACTTGATCCATTTGGGTCGGGTCGCTACATGGTGCTTTTAGGTACATATGTCATTGGTAAAGATCCGCGTTTCGACCCTTTCTGCGTATGGGGCAATGAGATATCGATGAACCAGCATCAAGTGAGGAAGCTGATAAAGATTGTTAGTAAAATGGGTCCAAGGATGGCAATTAAACTATTTTTTTACACTTTATCCAAGACAACAGTGAACTGCAGGATGGTAAGTAAGAACTCTGCAGCCTTCTTTTTACTGCCCATAATGAGTTGTGTTAGATGACAATGTCTGAATCTTTTTCCTTTGTAGTGGTTGCCAAAGCAGTTTACTCAAGATTAGCTCTCAAACTACATGATTGGTGGGCATGCAAAGGTTAAAGTATTTCTACCAGAACACGATGATTATCTAGATGTTTTCATGAAGACCGTGAAGGATGGGCGGTCGGCCATCACAAGGGGTTGGACTAGAGTCGTGCGTGCCTTCTGCATGGAGGAGGGCACAATATGGGTATTCCACTTCACCTTGTTCAGCAACCAGAATATATTTCGCCTTTGTCTTTACCGTCTTTAATAGTACAAGTATACAACTGTGGTTCATCATTCTATATTTGGTTCTTATGTAATTCTTGAACATATGTACCTATGAATCGAATAATGCATTGGTTGTTTGAACCTGATGGATATGAATAAAGTTGTAGCATACATTCAAATTCAAATCCAAATCCGGTACAATTTGGAAAAGCAACAATTAAATTACGGTGAAATTATGCTCTCCGGGTTGTTAAGGCACACACGGTTGGTAAAACACAAACGTTTGCGATATGCACAATAATCGGAGATGGTTCACAGAGAGGAAACGTGTGCAAGCATGCAAATAGTTGCCGTTTGCAAAGCGTGTGTGATGTCAGATAATATCACAAACGGTGCGGGCAAACTAAACGTTTGTGTTAGTTGCCTTATCGTACACGAATTCGCAACCATGAATTGTTTCTGATGAAGTATGCATCGTAAACGTTGCACCACAGAATAGCATGTGCGATAGTTGTCATGTACAACGATCTTATGACAGTCCAACGTTTCGTAATCCTGTCCGACACTCGTACGACGATTAGCTAATCTTCTTAACGGTGAACCGTTTGTGATGGGCGGCGCATCATACACGTTCTATAATAGTGAACCATTTGTGATGGGCCACGCATCGTAAACGTAGCACCACAGAATACCGACTGCGATTGCAATGCGAGCAGAAACGAGTATGAGTACTGTAGGGGCGCTATCCCCGATGGTTTTTGGGTCGTGTGGGAAGGACCGCCCTATCATCCACACTCACTTGGCGACGGTTCCAAATGCCATCGCGGAAAGCGGTTAAAAACCGTTTGTTTAGGACTGACGCGCACCAGTTTATAATCTCTACTTGTGCATCCGAAATCCTTTAAACCAGTTTTGCCACATGAGTCCACTATATCTACCTATATGCGGTATTCTTTTGCCGTCCTAAGCAAATTTGCAAGTGCCATCTCTAATTTTCAAAATAAACTTCTCTTTTGTGTGTTTTTTTCGCTCGCGGAGTAGTGAGGGATGGCTAATATTTTCCATGCTAGATGTGTTATTCTCATGATGAGTGTTTATTCACTTGTCATTGCACGAGAGTAAGGCAAAGGTTTTAGGGATGCCTAGTCCCAAAATGCCAAAATGAATTTACTTTATGTTATCAGATTATAAATTCCTTGGAAAGTGTTGGTATGGAGGGCACCCGTGGATACGATTAGCCATGGAAAGTGAAAGTATGGTTGAAAAAGGAATAAACTTTATTTTCTGTTTGGGAACCGCCTATGACATATCTGGCATGGAAAGTGTTGGGAACTCTAAGTCGTTTTCGTTGGTGGGATGGATACACCTCCCAAAATATTTTTATCTCTAAGTTTTTCACTTTTAGCTCTGGCACCTCTACAAATCCCTACTTCCCTCTGCGAAGGGCCTTTCTTTTACTTTATGCAATTTTTATTTTTGAGTCTCCATCTTCTATTATAAAAGAACCAACTAGGAGGCAATATGATTATACTAAGTATTGGGTATAGCTAATATTCGAGTGTGTTTCACGAATGGATCAATATTTGAGCATGATGGGCTAGGTATAACTTATTGGTATAATTAGATTTATGCCCCTAGTTGTGTCCCACTCGTTTGTTTTACCCCTAATTTCCAAAAGTCACCGGTTCTATCCAAGTCACTGTGCTCCTCTTATGCTTTTGCCCTTTGACCGTTTGACCATCAGTTTGAAAACTTCATAACTAATTCATACTAAATCAGAAAAATGCAAATAAGATACCAAAATTTTCATAAAAACATCACCTATATGTCAGTGTCATTTGCATTCATGAAAAAAGTGTTACAAAATGCACATCCGAGTTTTAGCTCTTTTGAGACCACCATGAATAGTAAAATCTAAAAAATTCAAAAAAATATGGTGGCAAAGAATGACAAATGTTCTAAGTGCTTGCCAAGTTTCATCAGGGAATGACATTCGTGGAAGTCATGGCAAAAAAATAATTTGTTTTGGAGTGCTGATTGTTTTTTTGCCGGGGCACCCACGAATGTCATTCCCTGATGAAACTTGGCAAGCACTTAAAACATTTGTCATTCTTTGCCACCAAATTTTGTTTTGAATTTTTTTAGATTTTACTATTCATGGTGGTAGCATAAGAGCTAAAACTCGGATGGGCACTTTCAAACACTTTTTTCATGAATGCAAATGACACTGACATATAGGTGATGTTTTTCCGAACATTTTGGTATCTTATTTGCATTTTTCTGATTTAGTATGAATTAGTTATGAAGTTTTCAAACTGATGGTCAAACGGTCAAAGGGCAAAAGCATAAGAGGAGCGAAGTGACTTGGACAGAAACGGTGACTTTTTGAAATTAGGGGTAAAACAGCCGAGTGGGACACAACTAGGGGCATAAATCTAATTATCCCTAACTTATTTTAGTTTATTTCTTAAAATAGGGTTTTGTGACTACCGAAAGTTTCTCTTTTCATGACACAGGGTTGATATTTTGAAAGACATGGTTGCTTGTTGATATGCTTGAGTATCTAAATTATTATGTCAAAACTAGACTATTGCTTTGAAAAATATAAATGTCCAAATGTCCATGCTACAAAGAAAAGAATATGATATGACATGTTAGGCAGCATTCCACATCAAAATTTTTGTTTTTATCACCTACCTACTCGAGGACGAGCAGGAGTTAAGCTTGGGGATGCTGATACGTCTCCAACGTATCTATAATTTTTGATTGGTCCATGCTGTTATATTATCATTCTTGGATGTTTTATAATCATTTTATAGTCATTTTATATCATTTTTTGGTACTACCCTATTGACATAGTGCCAAGTGCCAGTTCTTGTTTTTTTCCATGTTTTTTACATCACAAAAAATTAATATCAGATGGAGTCCAAATGCCCCGAAACTTTAAGGAGAATTTTTATGGGCCTGAAGGAACACAACGGGCCTTGGTTGTGCCTGGGGGGTGCCCCGAGGGGGACACAACCCACCAGGGCACGCCAGGAGGCCCAGGCGCGCCCTGGTGGGTTGTGCCAACCTCGGGTGCCCCCCGGACCGCCTCTTTGCTCTATAAATACCCTAGTTTTCCAGAATCCCTAAAGGCATCAACGAATCATCCAGCCGCCGCAGAGTCCAGAACCACCAGATCCAATCTAGACACCATCTCGGATGGGGTTCACCACCTCCATTGGTGCCTCTTCGATGATGTGTGAGTACTTCTTTGTAGACCGTCGGGTCCGTAGTTAGTATCTAGATGGCTTCCTCTCTCTCGCTGGATTCTCAATACAATGGTCTCTTGGAGATCCATATGATGTAACTCTTTTTGCGGTGTGTTTGTTGGGATCGGATGAACTTTGAGTTTATGATCAGATCTATCTTTTCATATCCATGAAAGTTATTGGAGTTTATTTGATCTCTTATATGCATGATTGCTTACAGCCTCGTATTTCTTCTCCGATATTTGGGTTTTGTTTGGCCAACTTGATCTATTTATCTTGCAATGGGAAGAGGTGCTTTGTAGTGGGTTCGATCTTACGGTGCTTGATCCCAGTGACAGAAAGGGAAACGACACATATGTATCGTTGCTACTAAGGATAAAACAATGGGGTCTATCTCTACATAGATAGATCTTGTCTACATCATGTCATCATTCTTATTGTATTACTCCGTTTCTCCATGAACTTAATACACTAGATGCATGCTGGATAGTGGTCGATGTGTGGAGTAATAGTAGTAGATGCAGGCAGGAGTCGGTCTACTAATCTTGGACGTGATGCCTATATAATGACCATTGCCTGGATATCGTCATGATTATTTGAAGTTCTGTCAATTGCCCAACAGTAATTTGTTCACACACCATTTGCTATTTTTCTCGAGAGAAGCCACTAGTGAAACCTACAGCCCTCGGGTCTTCCTTCTCATATATTTACCTTTGCAATCTACTTTTCTCTTGCATTTATTTTAAGATATATTAAACCAAAAATACAAAAAATACATTGCTGCGTTGTATTTCGATTTATTTTGTTTGCGATCTATCTATCTATCAATTTACTATAAGTTTATCTCACGTCCGTTTGCCTATCTTCAGGCGGCGTACCCCGGAAGGGATTGACAACCCCTTTAACACCTCGGGTTGCGAGGATTTGTTATCTGTGTGCAGGGGCTGTTTACGTTGTGTTGCTTGGTTCTCATACTGGTTTGATAACCTTGGTTTCATATCTGAGGGGAATACCTACCACCGATGTGCTGCACCATCCCTTCCTCTTTGGGGAAATACCGATGTAGCTTCAAGCGACATACGTCGGTATCTTCCATGCTAAGCGGGTTATTCTCAGGTCGAGTGTTTATTCAGTCGCCATCGCACGAGAAAAGGGCGGTAATAGGGATTCCCAGTCCCGAACTCAAAATGCAAATAATTTAACAAAACTCCCCCGGGACTATTGTTGGTATGTATGGCACCCGTCTTTTCGGACAAGCCATGGAGTGTGATTGATGGTGGAGGGGGAGTAAACCTTTACTTTTATCACTTGGGAACCGCCACTAGCGTGCTTAGCATGGAAGATATTGATAACTGATAGTCATGAAGTAAATGAGAAGGGTGCATGTCTCAAAATATCATTTACCTTTGTTTTAAAACTTGAGCTTTGGCACCGCTGCAAATCACTACTTCCCTATGCGAAGGGACTATCTATTTACTTTTAGGTTGTGTCATCACCTTCTAAAATAAGCGCCAGAACCTGAGAGCACTTCTGTAATGCTGATGCATTCTGTGTAGCTAATGTTGGCTGCATCATAACTGGATCTTTTCTACCATAAATTACAATGTTTAGTCGCTGCTTGAAATTTGGAGGTGCTCTGCATTTATGTTTTGCGGTCTCAGAATGGGCTAGCGAGATACCACTATTGTCATATTATATCATGGTTGTTTTGAGAACGTGTAGCCATTTGAGATATCTTATTATTGCTCGCTAGCTGATTATATCATTGATATGAGTTAATATAATTTTTAAGAGTTATTGTCGGCCTGGTTAATTATATTGTTGGCTGAAAACCTGGGTGCTGTTTAAGCTTATTTATCCAACAAGAGCAAAAGAGTTCGTAGAAGATTTTCTTTTTCACTTTCAATTTATCAACTGAATTGCTGGAGGACAAGCAAAGGTTTAAGGTTGGGGGAGTTGATACGTCTCCAACGTATCTACTTTTCTGAACGCTTTTCCTCTTGTTTTGGACTCTAATTTGCATGATTTGAATGAAACTAACCCCGGACTGACGCTGTTTTCAGCAGAACTACCATGGTGTTGTTTTTGTGCAGAAATAAAAGTTCTTGGAATGGAACGAAACTTTGCGAGGAATCTTTATATCAATAAAGAGAATTTATGGAGCCAAGATCCACCAGAGGGGCACCTGGGTGTAGGGATAAAAACGGCATGGAAACGGATGGAATTGGGTGCTACCATATTTTTTTTCATATTTTTTTTGCAGAAGCGGAAACGAATACAGAAACCCCGGAAACAAATACGGAAACGGATACTATCGGAAACAAATACGGTGTGGACACGGAAGCTAAACTGTTTGTTGACCGGAACTTAAAACCCCCTTGAATCATAGAGAAATACAGACAAAAAAGAAACAAATTGATGGAATTGTTAACATGGCTACAAAATAATATGGTTGTGTTCGTATAATAGGGTAGTATTTTAGTAGTACATGACAATTCCGTATAGGGTCTAGTTGAGTATGTGTGTGGTAGTAAAACTTGGTACTCGAATAATACATTCTGCTCATTTTACTCACTGTGTCATTGTGTATTGTTTGGTAGTTGTGCTACAAAGTAGCCATGGGCCTATAGTAGAAACGGAAATTCCGTATTAACGGAAACGGAAAGTTCTGTTTCCACGTGTGTTCCACCGGTCCGTTTCCGCATAAAAAATTCCATTTCCATTTCCATTTTGCAAATTTCTGTTTTCGTTTTCATATTTCCTCTCCGTTTCCGTTTTCCCTCCGGAAAAGCTGAAACTTTCCACTCCATTTTCATCCCTACCTGGGTGGGCACAACCCACCAGGGCGCCCCCCTATCCTGGCGCACCCAGGTGGATTGTTCCCACCTGGTGGCCCCTCAGACCCTGAAACCGACGCTATAAAATCCTAATTTACTAAGGCGAAAGAATTATCGCGATCCACGAGACGGAGCCGCCGTCACCCCCTGTTCTTCATCGGGAGGCCAGATCTGGAGTCCATTTGGGGCTCCGGAGAGGGCGATCTTCGTTCTTCGTCGTCACCAACCCTTCTCCATCGCCAATTTCATGATGCTCCCCACCGGGAGTGAGTAATTCCTTCGTAGGCTCGCTGGTCGGTGAGGAGTTGGATGAGATTCATCATGTAATCGAGTTAGGTTTGTTAGGGCATGATCCCTAGTATCCACTATGTTGTAAGATTGATGTTGTTATTACTTTGCCATGCTTATGCTTGTCACTTTGGGCTCGGGTGCCATGATTTCATATCTGAACCATTTATGTTATCACCACTATATCCATGTTGTATATCCGATCTTGCAAGTTATATAGTCACCTACTACGTGTTATGATCCGGCAACCCCGGAGTGACAATAGTCGGGACCACTCCTGGTGATGACCGTAGTTTGAGGAGTTCATGTATTCACTATGTGTTAATGCTTTGTTCCAGTTCTGTATTAAAAGGAGGCCTTAATATCCCTTAGTTTCCAATTGGAACCCGCTGCCACGGGAGGGTAGGACAAAAGGTGTCATGCAAGTTCTTTCCATAAGCACGTATGACTATTTACGGAATACATGCCTACATTACATTGATGAACCGGAGCTAGTACCGTATCGCCCTAGGTTATAACTATCTCATGATGAATATCATCCAATAAGTCACCGATCCAATGCCTATGAATTTATCTTATATTTTTCTTGCTAAGTTACTACTGCTATCGTTACTGTTGCACTTGCTAAAAAATTAGTGCTATCACTATTACCGTTACTATTGCTGCTATCACTACTATCAAAGCTATCATATTACTTTGCTACTAATCATGTTGCTGCAGGTAATTAATCTCCAGGTGTGGTTGAATTGACAACTCAGCTGCTAATACATTCAAATATTCTTCGGCTCCCCTTGTGTCGAATCTATAAATTTGGGTTGAATACTCTACCCTCGAAAACTGTTGTGATCCCATATACTTGTGGTTTATCAGCAAGCATCAAATGATTCATAATCAAGTTATCGGTGTTCTGGGAACAGGGGTTCCCAGACTTGCCTACCTGCAGCCCACAGAGTGGCTGTGCTAGCAGGCCCGTACGGCCCATCTTCATCAACAAGGCATTCAGGACCCTCGCGAGGGGCCAAGCCTCGCGAGGCGGACGACACAAGACCTCCTCAAGAACGGCCTCACCAGGTTGGCTCGCGAGGAGTGGAGAGATCAAGGCAGGGCAAACCTCGCGAGGTTCTCGTGACGTGAGCCATGACGATCGAGATCAGACGGGCGCTAGGCGGGCGCCAGCGCGCACAGTGTCCTTGTTTCCCCTTTGGTGCTAAGGAAGCAAGCACAGGCGCGGCATACCGAGGCATTAGGCAAAGGTTTCCATATCAGTGCAACGAGACCAAGACCAGCAGGACGGCGAGATGGAGGTCACCATGGAGCCCAAGGCGGCGTCACCACCAGAGCCTTTGGTAGGCGAAGACCGCTTTTGTCAGGATAAGCTGTACTAGCTGTCCCCTTTCAAATTGGCCGTTGTTGGCTCCCTTCCCGCTCAATATTTGGGGAGAGGACTAGGGCCTATATAAGTAGGACTAGCCACCACAGTAGCGGGCGACGGGAAGGGAGCTCGATCTGATTTTTAGCTGATCCTTAGCCACACACCAGGCACAAGAACACCTCAACCTCAGGACGTTGTTCTTCCCCTTGTATTGTTCATCATCTGCCCAAGAGGCAATCCACCATCACCACACTTGAGTAGGGTATTACACCACAACGGTGGCCCGAACCAGTATAAATCTTGTGTCTCTTGTGTTGTGAGTTCGTTGAGTTCGTCCGCGAGATCTTAGCAAGCTAGGGCATGGATCGGTAGGGAAAGAACTTCGTGCGCACCCCAGAGTTCGAATCTTAAGGGTTTTGCCGGAACCCGTGATCCGACATTTGGCGCGCCAGTTAGGGGTGCGCCGTGGTTTCCTTTCCGTCGATCTGCACTCCATCACCACCGCACTCCGCCCTCATGGCAGGCGCCCCGCTACCGACTCCGACAGCCGGCACTGACGACGGGGCTAGGGGCTCCGAGCCCTGGGCCCCGCCTTGCGGCAGGTGTAGTGGCCACCCAAGTTCAAGCCAGAGATGCCGCCGCGCTACGACGGCGCGGCGGGCCCGACAGCTTTCCTGCTGGCATACGAGGAGGCCGTCCTCGAGGCCGGGTGCGATGACAAGAGCATGGCCAACTGGTTTCCCATGGCCCTCACCGGCGCGTCGCGCGCCTGGCTGCTCAACCTCCCCGGATCCACGATGGCATCTTGGGAGGAGCTGCGCGACCTCTTCACTGGCGCTGCGCGGCACCGGTGCACCACGCGGTTGCGGCCCTACTAGGTGGCTCTCAGGCGCCGCCATCAGATCGCCATATCAAGCCATTCCTTCGCTAGATCGGCGCCGCCTCCAAGCGCTCGGAGGCTCCGCCGGGCTGGGCTGCACCCGAAGCCGACCCCACCTTTGACTCAGAAGACCACCCCGTCACCACCGCTGGCTCGGGTATGCTCCCGATGCTCTGCACGCGCACCATCTGCAACGTGGCCGTCACCAAGACCCTCATCGACAGCGGCGCAGGCCTCAACATGCTCTCCGTGGAGGCCTTTAGCCATCTTCACGTGCCGCTCGAGCGGTTCAGCCTCAGCAAGCCTTTCTCAGGAGTTGGCGGAGGCACAGCCCACTCCTTGGGGCAGATCCGCCACCCCGTCACATTCGGTACGCGCGACAACTACCGCACCGAACTGGTCGACTCCGACATCGCCCGCATCGGCCTCCCGTACAACGCCATCCTCGGGTACCCAACACTGGCCCAATTCATGGCAGCGACCCATCTGGCCTACAACCTCATGAAGATGCCTGGAAGCAAGGGCGTCCTCACCATCAAGGGGGACGCCAAGGAGGGCCTGGCAACGCTCAAGCTTGCCCTCAAGACCGCCGCGGCGGCGCAGCCCGTCGACACGGGCACCTCCGAGCCCGAGGGAGCCACACCAACCAAGAAGAAGCAGTTGTTCACCCAAGACAAGGCGGAAACCAAGCAAGTGCTGGTCGACAAGGAGGGGTCCTCAGGAGCCACCTTTGCCATAGGTGCCGACCTCGACCCGGGCCAAGAGGAAGCGTTTGTGAAGTTCTTGCGCGCAAACAAGGAGAAGCAGGCCTTCATCGTCCAAGAGACCCGCAAGTTGGAGGCAGCGGGTGCCACTCGCGAGGTTCGGTACCCCGAATGGCTGGTGAACCCCGTCATAGTGCCAAAGAAAGGTGGGAAGGACCGAATGTGCATCGACTTCACCAACCTCAACCAGGCCTGCCCCCAAGAACCGTTCCCGCTCCCACGCATCGACCAGATCGTTGACTCTACCACCGAGTGCGACCTGCTGTGCTTCCTGGATGCGTTCTCAGGATATCACCAGATCAAGATGGCGGTAGAAGATGTAGAGAAGACAGCCTTCCTGACCCTGTGTGGCGTGTAGTGCTGCAACTGCATGCCCTTCGGACTACGCAACACGGGCGTGACCTTTCAGCGGTTGATGCACATCGCCTTAGGACGGCAGCTCGGGAGAAACACGGAGGCCTACGTCGATGACATTGTGGTGAAGTCTCGGGAGGCAAGAACCTTGATCCAAGATCTGGAGGAGACCTTCGCGAGCCTGCGCCAGGTGAACTTGTGACTTAACCCAGAAAAGTGCGTGTTCAGTGTCCCTTCCGGCAAGCTGATGGGATTTCTCGTGTCCCACAAAGGGATCGAGGCGAACCCGGAGAAGATCAAGGCCATTGAAGACATGAACCCACCGCAGACCCTCAAGGAAATGCAGAAGCTGGCTGGTCGGGTGACCGCATTGGGGCGCTTCATCTCCAAGCTGGGAGAGCGCGCCCTGCCCTTCTTCAAGCTGATGAAGAAGAAGGGCCCGTTCGAGTGGACCCTAGAGGCCGACTGAGCTTTTCAAGACCTCAAGAGCTACCTGACCAGCCCCCCAGTGATGGTGGTGCCGCGACCTCTCGAGCCCCTAGTACTTTACCTTGCCGCCACTCCGTACTCTGCCAGTGTAGCACTGGTGGCGGTTCAGGAAGAGCACCAAGCCAAAGGCGCGCCGCGCCAAGCTACAGCCGAGGTGACGCAAGATCAGGAAGGCGCAGCAAGAGCCGTAGCGACATCAACAGGGGACCAAGCTCAGCTGGACGACGCCGCCAACGTCCAGACAAGCGATCTAGCGCCGGAGGTTCCATCACCTCAGGAGACATCCCAGCTTCCGCAAGACATGAGCCTCACCAACGTGCCAGCCATCGTCAAGCACCCGGTGTATTTCGTCAGCACGGTGTTGCGGGACGCGAGAGCACGATATCCCATGCTTCAGAAGCTCCTGCTCGCGCTCTTGGTGGCCTCGCGCAAGTTGTGGCACTACTTCCAGGGCCACCCCATCAAGGTCGTCTCAGCCTACCCATTGGAGAGAGTACTCAAGAGCCCCAACTCTGCTGGAAGGGTCGCTGACTGGAACATCGAGCTGCAGGCATTCCAGTTGGAGTTCAGCACTACCAGGGTCATCAAGGGAGCCGCGCTCGCTGATTTTGTGGCAGAATGGACGGATGCCCCGATGCTTGAAGAAGGCGAAGACCGGTCCACCTCGCCGGGGAGTGAGGCGCCACACGGCTGGATCATGTATTTCGATGGCGCCTTCGCGCACCAGGGTGCGGGGCTAGAACAGTACTCATCTCGCCCACTCAGGACAAGCTCTACTACGCTGTGCAGCTCTGCTTTCAGCAGGGCGAGAAGGTCTCCAACAAAATCACAGAATACGAAGGCCTCATAGCTGGCTTGAAGGCCGCGGCAGCTCTGGGGGTGAAGCGCCTCACCATTAGGGGCGACTCATAGCTTCTCGTCAACTTCTCCAACAAGGTATACGAGCCGAAGGACGAGCACATGGAGGCATACCTCGCGGAGGTGTGCAAGATGGAGAAGCAGTTCTTGGGCCTGGAGTTGCAGCACGTGCCCCGGGGCACCAACAAGGAAGCTGGCGACATCGCCAAGAGGGCGTCCAAGCGGCTGCCCCAAGAGCCTGGCGTCTTTGAGGAGCGGCTCTTCAAGCCGTCAGCAAGACCACCACTTTCAAGGATAGCTTAGCCTTGGGAGGAGCTCCCGCAGCCGCCTGTCACAGGAGCCCCAGCCTGTGGCCCGACTTCGAGAGCGCGCCTACTCTTGGCGCTCGAGCCCCAGGAGGGATGTTGGACCAAGGAATTCAAGGAATACCTGATACAAGGGATGCTGCCGGAGAACGAGGAGGACGCGGAGCGCGTGGCCCGGCAGGCCACGACATACTGCATCCGGGACGGTGAGTTGTACAGGACGCGACCAAATGATGTTTCACTGCGTTGCATCTCTAGAGACCAGGGGAAGGAGTTGCTGACCGACATACATGGTGGGGACTGCGGGCACCACTCATCGTTGCGAACCCTCGTCGGCAAGGCATTCCACAGCGGATTCTACTGGCCCACCGCGCTCAACGATGCAGCCGAGCTGGTGAAGTCCTGTGAAGCCTGCTAGTTCCACGCCAAGCAGATCCATCAGCCAGCTCAGGGCCTCCAGACCATCCCACTCACATGGACGTTCGCGGTCTGGGGGCTGGATATCTTGGGCCCATTTCCTCGAGCGCCAGGGGGCTACCGCTACCTCTACATCGCCATCGACAAGTTCACCAAGTGGGCGGAAGTGGAAGCCGTCCGCACCATCCCAGCTGGTTCCGCGGTCAAGTTCATCAAGGGTCTCGTGAGCCGTTTCGAGGTCCCCAGCCGCATCATCACTGATAACGGCTCGCAGTTCACTAGTAATCTCTTCAGAACATACTTTGCTAACCTTGGAACGCAGATCTGCTACGCTTCGGTGGCACACCCCAGGAGTAATGGTCAGGCCGAACGCGCCAACGCTGAGGTCCTAAGGGGCCTCAAGACCAGGACTTTCAAGAAGAAGCTCGAAGCCTGCGGCAAGGGCTGGTACGACGAGCTCCAGTCCGTGCCGTGGTCCATCCGCACCACCACCACCAAGCCAACGGGCGAGACCCTGTTCTTCCTCGTCTATGGAGCTGAAGCGTTCCTCCCTCACAAGGTAAAGCATCGCTCCGCACGGGTCCTGGCGTTTGATGAAATGCAACAGGACGCCACGCGGGGGATGGACCTCGTGCTGGGGGAGGAACACCGCCGCGAAGCCGCACTACAGGCGGCAAGGTATGAGCAGCCGCTACGGCGATACCACTGCCGCAACATCCGCTCCAGGACGCTCGAGGCGGTCGACCTCGTCCTGAGGCGGGTCCTCTCCAGGGAGGGGCTGCACAAGCTCTCACCCATGTGGGAGGGCCCGTTCAAGGTCATCCATGTCTCCAGGCCTTGCGCCGCGCGCCTGGAGACGTAGGACGAGGTGCCCATCCAGAACGCCTGGAACATCGAGCACCTCCGGAAGTTCTACCCATGAAGCAAGGCCCAGTGCCTGTGAAGAAAGGCCCAGTGCCTATGAAGAAGGCCTGGTGCCTGTGAAGAATCTCCGCCCGTGACACTCTCACGTAATAATGAGTGGGGCTGTACACGCCCCAGAGTCTCAGGAGTGCCACCCTCGGGCCTCGGGGGCTCCCTCCCACATCTTAGTGGTAGCACTTAGCTCCATGCTGGTGAGAAGACTTGAAGACTAGACTAGGTGTCGGCCGCGGCTTTTCATTTGCTTTCCGTAGTTGGCTCGCCTCCTTTTGATTGAAAGTTTGCTTCTGGAGTTCCTTGCTGGTTTGGTTCCGTCGCTTTTTGCTGCTGTTTCTGGTTACAATTTAACCTGTTTTCTCTCTCTCGCGCGTACCTCACGAGGGGGCTGGGCAGGTCCCCTCGCGAGCCTTTTTCCTTTTCTTTGCCCTTCGTCTGTTTTTCGCGAGGCCCTTCGTCTGTTTCTTTGCGAGGCACTCTCGTTCGAGCCAACAAGCTGGCGCACCTCTCCTGATCCGTACCCCTCGGGTATCATGACACGAAGCGCTGGGTCTAGGCTCGGGTGAACGATAAGCCTTCGGGCGACGCGCCCCTGGGCGACGCTCCTAACAAGTTTTTTGCATTTCCCTAACACCCGCAAGTCAAGGAAGGCCTCTGCAGGCACCTGGAAGCAAGCCCCTCGTGAGGAGGAGGCTACCCCAAGCATGCCAAGCTAAGTTACCCCTGCACAAAATAACGACACAGCACGGAAACAACAAACATGGCATAATGATTGGGAAATCATAGTTCGATACATGCCCCCCGGGGCCCATATTGGTTTCTTCTTGATGCAGGAAAGAAAGGAAGAACAAAACAAAACCAGCGCCTGCACCTACGGCAGTCCACGGAGGCAGGCTCCTGGCGCCGTCCTGAGCGCAGCCAGACCCCTCCTCGCGCTTCACGGAGACGCGACGACGAGATGACCTGCTGCCACCTTCGAAGCGGGCGCGGTGGCATGGCGGCTGGTCGTAGCCACCGCTGCTGGAGTTGTCACCAGATGAAGAGCCGCCGTAGCTGGACGAGATGCGGTCGGCACCAATGGCGGGTTCGCCCTCCTCCTCGTCCCGACGATCGCCAAGGCCGAGCACCTCCTCTCCATCGTTCACCTCGGGGCAGCACCCGGCGCGGCGACCATCTTCTCCAAACACCCTCACCTAGAGGGTCGCATCACCGTCGTATTGAAATGGAGGGTGCACCGCCTGCCCAAGCCGCGCGCGCGGGCGAACGTCTGCCAACCACGGGCCAGAGCTATGTTGCCCGCGGCGAAGACCTCAACCACAACCCAAGAAGCTCAGCTGCTGCAACCGTCCGCCTGCAGCCAGAGCCCGCCTGGGCTAGAGGCCGGCAGCTCGCCGGCGAAGAAGCGTGGAAGCTGAAGCCAGTTGCCGGATGGGTTCTCCGACCAGACAACGAACTCCGGCAACACCTCTACAGAATGGATGCGAGGCCGCGCGGCCGGGGAGGCCGCGCGGCCGGGGAGGCCGCGCGACCATGGCGCGTCTCCCTTCGTCAACAGGGCTCCCACGACTGGAACGACCCCTGCCGCGCGCAGCGGCGCCACCGCGGGAACGGGGGGCCACGGCGGGGGTCGCGGTGTGCCTACAAGGACGGCCGCGTCCCCGCTTGGGCGCCAGGGAGCCGGGCCCCTCGTGAGGGGCCTTTACCTTCTCTGCGGTGAAGAATGTAACATCCCAAATTTTCAATTTGGAATGTTATACATAGATCATCATTTGCATATCATGTTTTGTTGCATTTTGACAAAATCCTCGATAAATCCTAAGCAACTCAAGGACCCTCAGAGAGAGTTGGGGATTTTCTCGAATTTTCTTATTTGATTTTTCAAACGAGGATTGGGATTTTAATTATTTTTCTCTCCGGAAAAATATTTCAATTTATAAATAAACGAGAGGAGAAAATATGACTTCTCCAAAATATTGAAATACTGGAGGAAAATGTTAAAAATCATTATTTGGAATTTATCGGATTTTATTTGCAATTTTTATTGCATTTAAAAATATGCATGTTTTCAAATTATTTATTTTTGATTTTAAAAATGTTCACCCTATTCTAGATTTTCTAACTAGACGGGCAAAATTTATTTCATATTTGTCTGATTTTTATTTATTTTTCTACGCAATATTTTCCCGCGGAAACTTAAAAAAGAAAAAAAACAAGCGCCCGCGCCGGCTGGGCCGAGCCCAACCGAGCCCACCCGCGCTCTCCTTCCTCCCCACGACGCCGCCGGAGTCCGGGAGCGCCACGGGAGCCGCCGCCGCCTCGGTGCCCCCTTCCCCAAGCCGGAGCACCCCCCTCCATATATACCCCCCCTCCGTTTTCGCCACCACCCACCG